>NW_025963898.1:0-81127 GCF_023055435.1 Haliotis rufescens
GAATATAAATATTTGATGTGTGGATGCATTCTTACATGGCCGACACTCATGAAAAACGTTGGCACAATTGCATAAAAATCATGACTTGAGGCCGCACTATAAATACATCAGCGATTCGAACTTTTTCACATGCATGACTTTTACTCCATGAGAGCTGTTCTCAAAAGTATTAGTCTCAGAATATAAATATTTGGTGTGTGGATGCATTCTTACATGGCCGACACTCATGAAAAACGTTGGCACAATTGCATCAAAAATCATGACTTGAGGCCGCACTATAAATACATCAGCGATTCGAACTTTTTCACATGCATGACTTTTACTCCATGAGAGCTGTTCTCAAAAGTATTAGTCTCAGAATATAAATATTTGGTGTGTGGATGCATTCTTACATGGCCGACACTCATGAAAAACGTTGGCACAATTGCATCAAAAATCATGACTTGAGGCCGCACTATAAATACATCAGCGATTCGAACTTTTTCACATGCATGACTTTTACTCCATGAGAGCTGTTCTCAAAAGTATTAGTCTCAGAATATAAATATTTGGTGTGTGGATGCATTCTTACATGGCCGACACTCATGAAAAACGTTGGCACAATTGCATCAAAAATCATGACTTGAGGCCGCACTATAAATACATCAGCGATTCGAACTTTTTCACATGCATGACTTTTACTCCATGAGAGCTGTTCTCAAAAGTATTAGTCTCAGAATATAAATATTTGGTGTGTGGATGCATTCTTACATGGCCGACACTCATGAAAAACGTTGGCACAATTGCATCAAAAATCATGACTTGAGGCCGCACTATAAATACATCAGCGATTCGAACTTTTTCACATGCATGACTTTTACTCCATGAGAGCTGTTCTCAAAAGTATTAGTCTCAGAATATAAATATTTGGTGTGTGGATGCATTCTTACATGGCCGACACTCATGAAAAACGTTGGCACAATTGCATCAAAAATCATGACTTGAGGCCGCACTATAAATACATCAGCGATTCGAACTTTTTCACATGCATGACTTTTACTCCATGAGAGCTGTTCTCAAAAGTATTAGTCTCAGAATATAAATATTTGGTGTGTGGATGCATTCTTACATGGCCGACACTCATGAAAAACGTTGGCACAATTGCATCAAAAATCATGACTTGAGGCCGCACTATAAATACATCAGCGATTCGAACTTTTTCACATGCATGACTTTTACTCCATGAGAGCTGTTCTCAAAAGTATTAGTCTCAGAATATAAATATTTGGTGTGTGGATGCATTCTTACATGGCCGACACTCATGAAAAACGTTGGCACAATTGCATAAAAAATCATGACTTGAGGCCGCACTATAAATACATCAGCGATTCGAACTTTTTCACATGCATGACTTTTACTCCATGAGAGCTGTTCTCAAAAGTATTAGTCTCAGAATATAAATATTTGGTGTGTGGATGCATTCTTACATGGCCGACACTCATGAAAAACGTTGGCACAATTGCATCAAAAATCATGACTTGAGGCCGCACTATAAATACATCAGCGATTCGAACTTTTTCACATGCATGACTTTTACTCCATGAGAGCTGTTCTCAAAAGTATTAGTCTCAGAATATAAATATTTGGTGTGTGGATGCATTCTTACATGGCCGACACTCATGAAAAACGTTGGCACAATTGCATCAAAAATCATGACTTGAGGCCGCACTATAAATACATCAGCGATTCGAACTTTTTCACATGCATGACTTTTACTCCATGAGAGCTGTTCTCAAAAGTATTAGTCTCAGAATATAAATATTTGGTGTGTGGATGCATTCTTACATGGCCGACACTCATGAAAAACGTTGGCACAATTGCATCAAAAATCATGACTTGAGGCCGCACTATAAATACATCAGCGATTCGAACTTTTTCACATGCATGACTTTTGCTCCATGAGAGCTGTTCTCAAAAGTATTAGTCTCAGAATATAAATATTTGGTGTGTGGATGCATTCTTACATGACCGACACTCATGAAAAACGTTGGCACAATTGCATCAAAAATCATGACTTGAGGCCGCACTATAAATACATCAGCGATTCGAACTTTTTCACATGCATGACTTTTACTCCATGAGAGCTGTTCTCAAAAGTATTAGTCTCAGAATATAAATATTTGATGTGTGGATGCATTCTTACATGGCCGACACTCATGAAAAACGTTGGCACAATTGCATAAAAAATCATGACTTGAGGCCGCACTATAAATACATCAGCGATTCGAACTTTTTCACATGCATGACTTTTACTCCATGAGAGCTGTTCTCAAAAGTATTAGTCTCAGAATATAAATATTTGGTGTGTGGATGCATTCTTACATGGCCGACACTCATGAAAAACGTTGGCACAATTGCATCAAAAATCATGACTTGAGGCCGCACTATAAATACATCAGCGATTCGAACTTTTTCACATGCATGACTTTTACTCCATGAGAGCTGTTCTCAAAAGTATTAGTCTCAGAATATAAATATTTGGTGTGTGGATGCATTCTTACATGGCCGACACTCATGAAAAACGTTGGCACAATTGCATCAAAAATCATGACTTGAGGCCGCACTATAAATACATCAGCGATTCGAACTTTTTCACATGCATGACTTTTACTCCATGAGAGCTGTTCTCAAAAGTATTAGTCTCAGAATATAAATATTTGGTGTGTGGATGCATTCTTACATGGCCGACACTCATGAAAAACGTTGGCACAATTGCATCAAAAATCATGACTTGAGGCCGCACTATAAATACATCAGCGATTCGAACTTTTTCACATGCATGACTTTTACTCCATGAGAGCTGTTCTCAAAAGTATTAGTCTCAGAATATAAATATTTGGTGTGTGGATGCATTCTTACATGGCCGACACTCATGAAAAACGTTGGCACAATTGCATAAAAAATCATGACTTGAGGCCGCACTATAAATACATCAGCGATTCGAACTTTTTCACATGCATGACTTTTACTCCATGAGAGCTGTTCTCAAAAGTATTAGTCTCAGAATATAAATATTTGGTGTGTGGATGCATTCTTACATGGCCGACACTCATGAAAAACGTTGGCACAATTGCATCAAAAATCATGACTTGAGGCCGCACTATAAATACATCAGCGATTCGAACTTTTTCACATGCATGACTTTTACTCCATGAGAGCTGTTCTCAAAAGTATTAGTCTCAGAATATAAATATTTGGTGTGTGGATGCATTCTTACATGGCCGACACTCATGAAAAACGTTGGCACAATTGCATCAAAAATCATGACTTGAGGCCGCACTATAAATACATCAGCGATTCGAACTTTTTCACATGCATGACTTTTACTCCATGAGAGCTGTTCTCAAAAGTATTAGTCTCAGAATATAAATATTTGGTGTGTGGATGCATTCTTACATGGCCGACACTCATGAAAAACGTTGGCACAATTGCATCAAAAATCATGACTTGAGGCCGCACTATAAATACATCAACGATTCGAACTTTTTCACATGCATGACTTTTACTCCATGAGAGCTGTTCTCAAAAGTATTAGTCTCAGAATATAAATATTTGGTGTGTGGATGCATTCTTACATGGCCGACACTCATGAAAAACGTTGGCACAATTGCATCAAACATCATGACTTGAGGCCGCACTATAAATACATCAGCGATTCGAACTTTTTCACATGCATGACTTTTGCTCCATGAGAGCTGTTCTCAAAAGTATTAGTCTCAGAATATAAATATTTGGTGTGTGGATGCATTCTTACATGACCGACACTCATGAAAAACGTTGGCACAATTGCATCAAAAATCATGACTTGAGGCCGCACTATAAATACATCAGCGATTCGAACTTTTTCACATGCATGACTTTTACTCCATGAGAGCTGTTCTCAAAAGTATTAGTCTCAGAATATAAATATTTGATGTGTGGATGCATTCTTACATGGCCGACGCTCATGAAAAACGTTGGCACAAGTGCATAAAAAATCATGACTTGAGGCCGCACTATAAATACATCAGCGATTCGAACTTTTCACATGCATGACTTTTACTCCATGAGAGCTGTTCTCAAAAGTATTAGTCTCAGAATATAAATATTTGGTGTGTGGATGCATTCTTACATGGCCGACACTCATGAAAAACGTTGGCACAATTGCATCAAAAATCATGACTTGAGGCCGCACTATAAATACATCAACGATTCGAACTTTTTCACATGCATGACTTTTACTCCATGAGAGCTGTTCTCAAAAGTATTAGTCTCAGAATATAAATATTTGGTGTGTGGATGCATTCTTACATGGCCGACACTCATGAAAAACGTTGGCACAATTGCATCAAACATCATGACTTGAGGCCGCACTATAAATACATCAGCGATTCGAACTTTTTCACATGCATGACTTTTGCTCCATGAGAGCTGTTCTCAAAAGTATTAGTCTCAGAATATAAATATTTGGTGTGTGGATGCATTCTTACATGACCGACACTCATGAAAAACGTTGGCACAATTGCATCAAAAATCATGACTTGAGGCCGCACTATAAATACATCAGCGATTCGAACTTTTTCACATGCATGACTTTTACTCCATGAGAGCTGTTCTCAAAAGTATTAGTCTCAGAATATAAATATTTGATGTGTGGATGCATTCTTACATGGCCGACACTCATGAAAAACGTTGGCACAATTGCATCAAAAATCATGACTTGAGGCCGCACTATAAATACATCAGCGATTCGAACTTTTTCACATGCATGACTTTTACTCCATGAGAGCTGTTCTCAAAAGTATTAGTCTCAGAATATAAATATTTGGTGTGTGGATGCATTCTTACATGGCCGACACTCATGAAAAACGTGGGCACAATTGCATCAAAAATCATGACTTGAGGCCGCACTATAAATACATCAGCGATTCGAACTTTTTCACATGCATGACTTTTACTCCATGAGAGCTGTTCTCAAAAGTATTAGTCTCAGAATATAAATATTTGGTGTGTGGATGCATTCTTACATGGCCGACACTCATGAAAAACGTTGGCACAATTGCATCAAAAATCATGACTTGAGGCCGCACTATAAATACATCAACGATTCGAACTTTTTCACATGCATGACTTTTACTCCATGAGAGCTGTTCTCAAAAGTATTAGTCTCAGAATATAAATATTTGGTGTGTGGATGCATTCTTACATGGCCGACACTCATGAAAAACGTTGGCACAATTGCATCAAAAATCATGACTTGAGGCCGCACTATAAATACATCAGCGATTCGAACTTTTTCACATGCATGACTTTTACTCCATGAGAGCTGTTCTCAAAAGTATTAGTCTCAGAATATAAATATTTGGTGTGTGGATGCATTCTTACATGGCCGACACTCATGAAAAACGTTGGCACAATTGCATCAAAAATCATGACTTGAGGCCGCACTATAAATACATCAGCGATTCGAACTTTTTCACATGCATGACTTTTACTCCATGAGAGCTGTTCTCAAAAGTATTAGTCTCAGAATATAAATATTTGGTGTGTGGATGCATTCTTACATGGCCGACACTCATGAAAAACGTTGGCACAATTGCATCAAAAATCATGACTTGAGGCCGCACTATAAATACATCAGCGATTCGAACTTTTTCACATGCATGACTTTTACTCCATGAGAGCTGTTCTCAAAAGTATTAGTCTCAGAATATAAATATTTGGTGTGTGGATGCATTCTTACATGGCCGACACTCATGAAAAACGTTGGCACAATTGCATCAAAAATCATGACTTGAGGCCGCACTATAAATACATCAACGATTCGAACTTTTTCACATGCATGACTTTTACTCCATGAGAGCTGTTCTCAAAAGTATTAGTCTCAGAATATAAATATTTGGTGTGTGGATGCATTCTTACATGGCCGACACTCATGAAAAACGTTGGCACAATTGCATCAAACATCATGACTTGAGGCCGCACTATAAATACATCAGCGATTCGAACTTTTTCACATGCATGACTTTTACTCCATGAGAGCTGTTCTCAAAAGTATTAGTCTCAGAATATAAATATTTGGTGTGTGGATGCATTCTTACATGGCCGACACTCATGAAAAACGTTGGCACAAGTGCATAAAAAATCATGACTTGAGGCCGCACTATAAATACATCAGCGATTCGAACTTTTTCACATGCATGACTTTTACTCCATGAGAGCTGTTCTCAAAAGTATTAGTCTCAGAATATAAATATTTGGTGTGTGGATGCATTCTTACATGGCCGACACTCATGAAAAACGTTGGCACAAGTGCATAAAAAATCATGACTTGAGGCCGCACTATAAATACATCAGCGATTCGAACTTTTTCACATGCATGACTTTTACTCCATGAGAGCTGTTCTCAAAAGTATTAGTCTCAGAATATAAATATTTGGTGTGTGGATGCATTCTTACATGGCCGACACTCATGAAAAACGTTGGCACTATTGCATCAAAAATCATGACTTGAGGCCGCACTATAAATACATCAGCGATTCGAACTTTTTCACATGCATGACTTTTACTCCATGAGAGCTGTTCTCAAAAGTATTAGTCTCAGAATATAAATATTTGGTGTGTGGATGCATTCTTACATGGCCGACACTCATGAAAAACGTTGGCACAATTGCATCAAAAATCATGACTTGAGGCCGCACTATAAATACATCAACGATTCGAACTTTTTCACATGCATGACTTTTACTCCATGAGAGCTGTTCTCAAAAGTATTAGTCTCAGAATATAAATATTTGGTGTGTGGATGCATTCTTACATGGCCGACACTCATGAAAAACGTTGGCACAATTGCATCAAACATCATGACTTGAGGCCGCACTATAAATACATCAGCGATTCGAACTTTTTCACATGCATGACTTTTGCTCCATGAGAGCTGTTCTCAAAAGTATTAGTCTCAGAATATAAATATTTGGTGTGTGGATGCATTCTTACATGACCGACACTCATGAAAAACGTTGGCACAATTGCATCAAAAATCATGACTTGAGGCCGCACTATAAATACATCAGCGATTCGAACTTTTTCACATGCATGACTTTTACTCCATGAGAGCTGTTCTCAAAAGTATTAGTCTCAGAATATAAATATTTGATGTGTGGATGCATTCTTACATGGCCGACGCTCATGAAAAACGTTGGCACAAGTGCATAAAAAATCATGACTTGAGGCCGCACTATAAATACATCAGCGATTCGAACTTTTTCACATGCATGACTTTTACTCCATGAGAGCTGTTCTCAAAAGTATTAGTCTCAGAATATAAATATTTGGTGTGTGGATGCATTCTTACATGGCCGACACTCATGAAAAACGTTGGCACAATTGCATCAAAAATCATGACTTGAGGCCGCACTATAAATACATCAACGATTCGAACTTTTTCACATGCATGACTTTTACTCCATGAGAGCTGTTCTCAAAAGTATTAGTCTCAGAATATAAATATTTGGTGTGTGGATGCATTCTTACATGGCCGACACTCATAAAAAACGTTGGCACAATTGCATCAAACATCATGACTTGAGGCCGCACTATAAATACATCAGCGATTCGAACTTTTTCACATGCATGACTTTTGCTCCATGAGAGCTGTTCTCAAAAGTATTAGTCTCAGAATATAAATATTTGGTGTGTGGATGCATTCTTACATGACCGACACTCATGAAAAACGTTGGCACAATTGCATCAAAAATCATGACTTGAGGCCGCACTATAAATACATCAGCGATTCGAACTTTTTCACATGCATGACTTTTACTCCATGAGAGCTGTTCTCAAAAGTATTAGTCTCAGAATATAAATATTTGATGTGTGGATGCATTCTTACATGGCCGACACTCATGAAAAACGTTGGCACAATTGCATCAAAAATCATGACTTGAGGCCGCACTATAAATACATCAGCGATTCGAACTTTTTCACATGCATGACTTTTACTCCATGAGAGCTGTTCTCAAAAGTATTAGTCTCAGAATATAAATATTTGGTGTGTGGATGCATTCTTACATGGCCGACACTCATGAAAAACGTTGGCACAATTGCATCAAAAATCATGACTTGAGGCCGCACTATAAATACATCAGCGATTCGAACTTTTTCACATGCATGACTTTTACTCCATGAGAGCTGTTCTCAAAAGTATTAGTCTCAGAATATAAATATTTGGTGTGTGGATGCATTCTTACATGGCCGACACTCATGAAAAACGTTGGCACAATTGCATCAAAAATCATGACTTGAGGCCGCACTATAAATACATCAACGATTCGAACTTTTTCACATGCATGACTTTTACTCCATGAGAGCTGTTCTCAAAAGTATTAGTCTCAGAATATAAATATTTGGTGTGTGGATGCATTCTTACATGGCCGACACTCATGAAAAACGTTGGCACAATTGCATCAAAAATCATGACTTGAGGCCGCACTATAAATACATCAGCGATTCGAACTTTTTCACATGCATGACTTTTACTCCATGAGAGCTGTTCTCAAAAGTATTAGTCTCAGAATATAAATATTTGGTGTGTGGATGCATTCTTACATGGCCGACACTCATGAAAAACGTTGGCACAATTGCATCAAAAATCATGACTTGAGGCCGCACTATAAATACATCAGCGATTCGAACTTTTTCACATGCATGACTTTTACTCCATGAGAGCTGTTCTCAAAAGTATTAGTCTCAGAATATAAATATTTGGTGTGTGGATGCATTCTTACATGGCCGACACTCATGAAAAACGTTGGCACAATTGCATCAAAAATCATGACTTGAGGCCGCACTATAAATACATCAGCGATTCGAACTTTTTCACATGCATGACTTTTACTCCATGAGAGCTGTTCTCAAAAGTATTAGTCTCAGAATATAAATATTTGGTGTGTGGATGCATTCTTACATGGCCGACACTCATGAAAAACGTTGGCACAATTGCATCAAAAATCATGACTTGAGGCCGCACTATAAATACATCAACGATTCGAACTTTTTCACATGCATGACTTTTACTCCATGAGAGCTGTTCTCAAAAGTATTAGTCTCAGAATATAAATATTTGGTGTGTGGATGCATTCTTACATGGCCGACACTCATGAAAAACGTTGGCACAATTGCATCAAACATCATGACTTGAGGCCGCACTATAAATACATCAGCGATTCGAACTTTTTCACATGCATGACTTTTACTCCATGAGAGCTGTTCTCAAAAGTATTAGTCTCAGAATATAAATATTTGGTGTGTGGATGCATTCTTACATGGCCGACACTCATGAAAAACGTTGGCACAAGTGCATAAAAAATCATGACTTGAGGCCGCACTATAAATACATCAGCGATTCGAACTTTTTCACATGCATGACTTTTACTCCATGAGAGCTGTTCTCAAAAGTATTAGTCTCAGAATATAAATATTTGGTGTGTGGATGCATTCTTACATGGCCGACACTCATGAAAAACGTTGGCACAAGTGCATAAAAAATCATGACTTGAGGCCGCACTATAAATACATCAGCGATTCGAACTTTTTCACATGCATGACTTTTACTCCATGAGAGCTGTTCTCAAAAGTATTAGTCTCAGAATATAAATATTTGGTGTGTGGATGCATTCTTACATGGCCGACACTCATGAAAAACGTTGGCACAATTGCATCAAAAATCATGACTTGAGGCCGCACTATAAATACATCAACGATTCGAACTTTTTCACATGCATGACTTTTACTCCATGAGAGCTGTTCTCAAAAGTATTAGTCTCAGAATATAAATATTTGGTGTGTGGATGCATTCTTACATGGCCGACACTCATGAAAAACGTTGGCACAATTGCATCAAAAATCATGACTTGAGGCCGCACTATAAATACATCAGCGATTCGAACTTTTTCACATGCATGACTTTTACTCCATGAGAGCTGTTCTCAAAAGTATTAGTCTCAGAATATAAATATTTGGTGTGTGGATGCATTCTTACATGGCCGACACTCATGAAAAACGTTGGCACAAGTGCATCAAAAATCATGACTTGAGGCCGCACTATAAATACATCAGCGATTCGAACTTTTTCACATGCATGACTTTTACTCCATGAGAGCTGTTCTCAAAAGTATTAGTCTCAGAATATAAATATTTGGTGTGTGGATGCATTCTTACATGGCCGACACTCATGAAAAACGTTGGCACAAGTGCATAAAAAATCATGACTTGAGGCCGCACTATAAATACATCAGCGATTCGAACTTTTTCACATGCATGACTTTTACTCCATGAGAGCTGTTCTCAAAAGTATTAGTCTCAGAATATAAATATTTGGTGTGTGGATGCATTCTTACATGGCCGACACTCATGAAAAACGTTGGCACAATTGCATCAAAAATCATGACTTGAGGCCGCACTATAAATACATCAGCGATTCGAACTTTTTCACATGCATGACTTTTACTCCATGAGAGCTGTTCTCAAAAGTATTAGTCTCAGAATATAAATATTTGGTGTGTGGATGCATTCTTACATGGCCGACACTCATGAAAAACGTTGGCACAATTGCATCAAAAATCATGACTTGAGGCCGCACTATAAATACATCAGCGATTCGAACTTTTTCACATGCATGACTTTTACTCCATGAGAGCTGTTCTCAAAAGTATTAGTCTCAGAATATAAATATTTGGTGTGTGGATGCATTCTTACATGGCCGACACTCATGAAAAACGTTGGCACAATTGCATCAAAAATCATGACTTGAGGCCGCACTATAAATACATCAGCGATTCGAACTTTTTCACATGCATGACTTTTACTCCATGAGAGCTGTTCTCAAAAGTATTAGTCTCAGAATATAAATATTTGGTGTGTGGATGCATTCTTACATGGCCGACACTCATGAAAAACGTTGGCACAATTGCATCAAAAATCATGACTTGAGGCCGCACTATAAATACATCAACGATTCGAACTTTTTCACATGCATGACTTTTACTCCATGAGAGCTGTTCTCAAAAGTATTAGTCTCAGAATATAAATATTTGGTGTGTGGATGCATTCTTACATGGCCGACACTCATGAAAAACGTTGGCACAATTGCATCAAACATCATGACTTGAGGCCGCACTATAAATACATCAGCGATTCGAACTTTTTCACATGCATGACTTTTACTCCATGAGAGCTGTTCTCAAAAGTATTAGTCTCAGAATATAAATATTTGGTGTGTGGATGCATTCTTACATGGCCGACACTCATGAAAAACGTTGGCACAAGTGCATAAAAAATCATGACTTGAGGCCGCACTATAAATACATCAGCGATTCGAACTTTTTCACATGCATGACTTTTACTCCATGAGAGCTGTTCTCAAAAGTATTAGTCTCAGAATATAAATATTTGGTGTGTGGATGCATTCTTACATGGCCGACACTCATGAAAAACGTTGGCACAAGTGCATCAAAAATCATGACTTGAGGCCGCACTATAAATACATCAGCGATTCGAACTTTTTCACATGCATGACTTTTACTCCATGAGAGCTGTTCTCAAAAGTATTAGTCTCAGAATATAAATATTTGGTGTGTGGATGCATTCTTACATGGCCGACACTCATGAAAAACGTTGGCACAATTGCATCAAAAATCATGACTTGAGGCCGCACTATAAATACATCAGCGATTCGAACTTTTTCACATGCATGACTTTTACTCCATGAGAGCTGTTCTCAAAAGTATTAGTCTCAGAATATAAATATTTGGTGTGTGGATGCATTCTTACATGGCCGACACTCATGAAAAACGTTGGCACAATTGCATCAAAAATCATGACTTGAGGCCGCACTATAAATACATCAGCGATTCGAACTTTTTCACATGCATGACTTTTACTCCATGAGAGCTGTTCTCAAAAGTATTAGTCTCAGAATATAAATATTTGGTGTGTGGATGCATTCTTACATGGCCGACACTCATGAAAAACGTTGGCACAATTGCATCAAAAATCATGACTTGAGGCCGCACTATAAATACATCAACGATTCGAACTTTTTCACATGCATGACTTTTACTCCATGAGAGCTGTTCTCAAAAGTATTAGTCTCAGAATATAAATATTTGGTGTGTGGATGCATTCTTACATGGCCGACACTCATGAAAAACGTTGGCACAATTGCATCAAACATCATGACTTGAGGCCGCACTATAAATACATCAGCGATTCGAACTTTTTCACATGCATGACTTTTACTCCATGAGAGCTGTTCTCAAAAGTATTAGTCTCAGAATATAAATATTTGGTGTGTGGATGCATTCTTACATGGCCGACACTCATGAAAAACGTTGGCACAAGTGCATAAAAAATCATGACTTGAGGCCGCACTATAAATACATCAGCGATTCGAACTTTTTCACATGCATGACTTTTACTCCATGAGAGCTGTTCTCAAAAGTATTAGTCTCAGAATATAAATATTTGGTGTGTGGATGCATTCTTACATGGCCGACACTCATGAAAAACGTTGGCACAATTGCATCAAAAATCATGACTTGAGGCCGCACTATAAATACATCAGCGATTCGAACTTTTTCACATGCATGACTTTTACTCCATGAGAGCTGTTCTCAAAAGTATTAGTCTCAGAATATAAATATTTGGTGTGTGGATGCATTCTTACATGGCCGACACTCATGAAAAACGTTGGCACAATTGCATCAAAAATCATGACTTGAGGCCGCACTATAAATACATCAGCGATTCGAACTTTTTCACATGCATGACTTTTACTCCATGAGAGCTGTTCTCAAAAGTATTAGTCTCAGAATATAAATATTTGGTGTGTGGATGCATTCTTACATGGCCGACACTCATGAAAAACGTTGGCACAATTGCATCAAAAATCATGACTTGAGGCCGCACTATAAATACATCAACGATTCGAACTTTTTCACATGCATGACTTTTACTCCATGAGAGCTGTTCTCAAAAGTATTAGTCTCAGAATATAAATATTTGGTGTGTGGATGCATTCTTACATGGCCGACACTCATGAAAAACGTTGGCACAATTGCATCAAACATCATGACTTGAGGCCGCACTATAAATACATCAGCGATTCGAACTTTTTCACATGCATGACTTTTGCTCCATGAGAGCTGTTCTCAAAAGTATTAGTCTCAGAATATAAATATTTGGTGTGTGGATGCATTCTTACATGACCGACACTCATGAAAAACGTTGGCACAATTGCATCAAAAATCATGACTTGAGGCCGCACTATAAATACATCAGCGATTCGAACTTTTTCACATGCATGACTTTTACTCCATGAGAGCTGTTCTCAAAAGTATTAGTCTCAGAATATAAATATTTGATGTGTGGATGCATTCTTACATGGCCGACGCTCATGAAAAACGTTGGCACAAGTGCATAAAAAATCATGACTTGAGGCCGCACTATAAATACATCAGCGATTCGAACTTTTTCACATGCATGACTTTTACTCCATGAGAGCTGTTCTCAAAAGTATTAGTCTCAGAATATAAATATTTGGTGTGTGGATGCATTCTTACATGGCCGACACTCATGAAAAACGTTGGCACAATTGCATCAAAAATCATGACTTGAGGCCGCACTATAAATACATCAACGATTCGAACTTTTTCACATGCATGACTTTTACTCCATGAGAGCTGTTCTCAAAAGTATTAGTCTCAGAATATAAATATTTGGTGTGTGGATGCATTCTTACATGGCCGACACTCATGAAAAACGTTGGCACAATTGCATCAAACATCATGACTTGAGGCCGCACTATAAATACATCAGCGATTCGAACTTTTTCACATGCATGACTTTTGCTCCATGAGAGCTGTTCTCAAAAGTATTAGTCTCAGAATATAAATATTTGGTGTGTGGATGCATTCTTACATGACCGACACTCATGAAAAACGTTGGCACAATTGCATCAAAAATCATGACTTGAGGCCGCACTATAAATACATCAGCGATTCGAACTTTTTCACATGCATGACTTTTACTCCATGAGAGCTGTTCTCAAAAGTATTAGTCTCAGAATATAAATATTTGATGTGTGGATGCATTCTTACATGGCCGACACTCATGAAAAACGTTGGCACAATTGCATAAAAAATCATGACTTGAGGCCGCACTATAAATACATCAGCGATTCGAACTTTTTCACATGCATGACTTTTACTCCATGAGAGCTGTTCTCAAAAGTATTAGTCTCAGAATATAAATATTTGGTGTGTGGATGCATTCTTACATGGCCGACACTCATGAAAAACGTTGGCACAATTCCATCAAACATCATGACTTGAGGCCGCACTATAAATACATCAGCGATTCGAACTTTTTCACATGCATGACTTTTGCTCCATGAGAGCTGTTCTCAAAAGTATTAGTCTCAGAATATAAATATTTGGTGTGTGGATGCATTCTTACATGACCGACACTCATGAAAAACGTTGGCACAATTGCATCAAAAATCATGACTTGAGGCCGCACTATAAATACATCAGCGATTCGAACTTTTTCACATGCATGACTTTTACTCCCTGAGAGCTGTTCTCAAAAGTATTAGTCTCAGAATATAAATATTTGATGTGTGGATGCATTCTTACATGGCCGACACTCATGAAAAACGTTGGCACAATTGCATAAAAAATCATGACTTGAGGCCGCACTATAAATACATCAGCGATTCGAACTTTTTCACATGCATGACTTTTACTCCATGAGAGCTGTTCTCAAAAGTATTAGTCTCAGAATATAAATATTTGGTGTGTGGATGCATTCTTACATGGCCGACACTCATGAAAAACGTTGGCACAATTGCATCAAAAATCATGACTTGAGGCCGCACTATAAATACATCAGCGATTCGAACTTTTTCACATGCATGACTTTTACTCCATGAGAGCTGTTCTCAAAAGTATTAGTCTCAGAATATAAATATTTGGTGTGTGGATGCATTCTTACATGGCCGACACTCATGAAAAACGTTGGCACAATTGCATCAAACATCATGACTTGAGGCCGCACTATAAATACATCAGCGATTCGAACTTTTTCACATGCATGACTTTTACTCCATGAGAGCTGTTCTCAAAAGTATTAGTCTCAGAATATAAATATTTGGTGTGTGGATGCATTCTTACATGGCCGACACTCATGAAAAACGTTGGCACAATTGCATCAAAAATCATGACTTGAGGCCGCACTATAAATACATCAGCGATTCGAACTTTTTCAAATCCATGACTTTTGCTCCATGAGAGCTGTTCTCAAAAGTATTAGTCTCAGAATATAAATATTTGGTGTGTGGATGCATTCTTACATGGCCGACACTCATGAAAAACGTTGGCACAATTGCATCAAAAATCATGACTTGAGGCCGCACTATAAATACATCAGCGATTCGAACTTTTTCACATGCATGACTTTTACTCCATGAGAGCTGTTCTCAAAAGTATTAGTCTCAGAATATAAATATTTGGTGTGTGGATGCATTCTTACATGGCCGACACTCATGAAAAACGTTGGCACAATTGCATAAAAAATCATGACTTGAGGCCGCACTATAAATACATCAGCGATTCGAACTTTTTCACATGCATGACTTTTACTCCATGAGAGCTGTTCTCAAAAGTATTAGTCTCAGAATATAAATATTTGGTGTGTGGATGCATTCTTACATGGCCGACACTCATGAAAAACGTTGGCACAATTGCATCAAAAATCATGACTTGAGGCCGCACTATAAATACATCAGCGATTCGAACTTTTTCACATGCATGACTTTTACTCCATGAGAGCTGTTCTCAAAAGTATTAGTCTCAGAATATAAATATTTGGTGTGTGGATGCATTCTTACATGGCCGACACTCATGAAAAACGTTGGCACAATTGCATAAAAAATCATGACTTGAGGCCGCACTATAAATACATCAGCGATTCGAACTTTTTCACATGCATGACTTTTGCTCCATGAGAGCTGTTCTCAAAAGTATTAGTCTCAGAATATAAATATTTGGTGTGTGGATGCATTCTTACATGGCCGACACTCATGAAAAACGTTGGCACAATTGCATCAAAAATCATGACTTGAGGCCGCACTATAAATACATCAGCGATTCGAACTTTTTCACATGCATGACTTTTACTCCATGAGAGCTGTTCTCAAAAGTATTAGTCTCAGAATATAAATATTTGGTGTGTGGATGCATTCTTACATGGCCGACACTCATGAAAAACGTTGGCACAATTGCATCAAAAATCATGACTTGAGGCCGCACTATAAATACATCAGCGATTCGAACTTTTTCACATGCATGACTTTTACTCCATGAGAGCTGTTCTCAAAAGTATTAGTCTCAGAATATAAATATTTGGTGTGTGGATGCATTCTTACATGGCCGACACTCATGAAAAACGTTGGCACAAGTGCATAAAAAATCATGACTTGAGGCCGCACTATAAATACATCAGCGATTCGAACTTTTTCACATGCATGACTTTTACTCCATGAGAGCTGTTCTCAAAAGTATTAGTCTCAGAATATAAATATTTGGTGTGTGGATGCATTCTTACATGGCCGACACTCATGAAAAACGTTGGCACAATTGCATAAAAAATCATGACTTGAGGCCGCACTATAAATACATCAGCGATTCGAACTTTTTCAAATCCATGACTTTTGCTCCATGAGAGCTGTTCTCAAAAGTATTAGTCTCAGAATATAAATATTTGGTGTGTGGATGCATTCTTACATGGCCGACACTCATGAAAAACGTTGGCACAATTGCATCAAAAATCATGACTTGAGGCCGCACTATAAATACATCAGCGATTCGAACTTTTTCACATGCATGACTTTTACTCCATGAGAGCTGTTCTCAAAAGTATTAGTCTCAGAATATAAATATTTGGTGTGTGGATGCATTCTTACATGGCCAACACTCATGAAAAACGTTGGCACAATTGCATCAAAAATCATGACTTGAGGCCGCACTATAAATACATCAGCGATTCGAACTTTTTCACATGCATGACTTTTACTCCATGAGAGCTGTTCTCAAAAGTATTAGTCTCAGAATATAAATATTTGGTGTGTGGATGCATTCTTACATGGCCGACACTCATGAAAAACGTTGGCACAATTGCATAAAAAATCATGACTTGAGGCCGCACTATAAATACATCAGCGATTCGAACTTTTTCACATGCATGACTTTTACTCCATGAGAGCTGTTCTCAAAAGTATTAGTCTCAGAATATAAATATTTGGTGTGTGGATGCATTCTTACATGGCCGACACTCATGAAAAACGTTGGCACAATTGCATCAAAAATCATGACTTGAGGCCGCACTATAAATACATCAGCGATTCGAACTTTTTCACATGCATGACTTTTACTCCATGAGAGCTGTTCTCAAAAGTATTAGTCTCAGAATATAAATATTTGGTGTGTGGATGCATTCTTACATGGCCGACACTCATGAAAAACGTTGGCACAATTGCATCAAAAATCATGACTTGAGGCCGCACTATAAATACATCAGCGATTCGAACTTTTTCACATGCATGACTTTTACTCCATGAGAGCTGTTCTCAAAAGTATAAGTCTCAGAATATAAATATTTGGTGTGTGGATGCATTCTTACATGGCCGACACTCATGAAAAACGTTGGCACAATTGCATCAAAAATCATGACTTGAGGCCGCACTATAAATACATCAGCGATTCGAACTTTTTCAAATCCATGACTTTTGCTCCATGAGAGCTGTTCTCAAAAGTATTAGTCTCAGAATATAAATATTTGGTGTGTGGATGCATTCTTACATGGCCGACACTCATGAAAAACGTTGGCACAATTGCATAAAAAATCATGACTTGAGGCCGCACTATAAATACATCAGCGATTCGAACTTTTTCACATGCATGACTTTTACTCCATGAGAGCTGTTCTCAAAAGTATTAGTCTCAGAATATAAATATTTGGTGTGTGGATGCATTCTTACATGGCCGACACTCATGAAAAACGTTGGCACAATTGCATCAAAAATCATGACTTGAGGCCGCACTATAAATACATCAGCGATTCGAACTTTTTCACATGCATGACTTTTACTCCATGAGAGCTGTTCTCAAAAGTATTAGTCTCAGAATATAAATATTTGGTGTGTGGATGCATTCTTACATGGCCGACACTCATGAAAAACGTTGGCACAAGTGCATAAAAAATCATGACTTGAGGCCGCACTATAAATACATCAGCGATTCGAACTTTTTCACATGCATGACTTTTACTCCATGAGAGCTGTTCTCAAAAGTATTAGTCTCAGAATATAAATATTTGGTGTGTGGATGCATTCTTACATGGCCGACACTCATGAAAAACGTTGGCACAATTGCATCAAAAATCATGACTTGAGGCCGCACTATAAATACATCAGCGATTCGAACTTTTTCACATGCATGACTTTTACTCCATGAGAGCTGTTCTCAAAAGTATTAGTCTCAGAATATAAATATTTGGTGTGTGGATGCATTCTTACATGGCCGACACTCATGAAAAACGTTGGCACAATTGCATCAAAAATCATGACTTGAGGCCGCACTATAAATACATCAGCGATTCGAACTTTTTCACATGCATGACTTTTGCTCCATGAGAGCTGTTCTCAAAAGTATTAGTCTCAGAATATAAATATTTGGTGTGTGGATGCATTCTTACATGGCCGACACTCATGAAAAACGTTGGCACAATTGCATCAAAAATCATGACTTGAGGCCGCACTATAAATACATCAGCGATTCGAACTTTTTCACATGCATGACTTTTACTCCATGAGAGCTGTTCTCAAAAGTATTAGTCTCAGAATATAAATATTTGGTGTGTGGATGCATTCTTACATGGCCGACACTCATGAAAAACGTTGGCACAATTGCATAAAAAATCATGACTTGAGGCCGCACTATAAATACATCAGCGATTCGAACTTTTTCACATGCATGACTTTTACTCCATGAGAGCTGTTCTCAAAAGTATTAGTCTCAGAATATAAATATTTGGTGTGTGGATGCATTCTTACATGGCCGACACTCATGAAAAACGTTGGCACAAGTGCATAAAAAATCATGACTTGAGGCCGCACTATAAATACATCAGCGATTCGAACTTTTTCACATGCATGACTTTTACTCCATGAGAGCTGTTCTCAAAAGTATTAGTCTCAGAATATAAATATTTGGTGTGTGGATGCATTCTTACATGGCCGACACTCATGAAAAACGTTGGCACAATTGCATAAAAAATCATGACTTGAGGCCGCACTATAAATACATCAGCGATTCGAACTTTTTCAAATCCATGACTTTTGCTCCATGAGAGCTGTTCTCAAAAGTATTAGTCTCAGAATATAAATATTTGGTGTGTGGATGCATTCTTACATGGCCGACACTCATGAAAAACGTTGGCACAATTGCATAAAAAATCATGACTTGAGGCCGCACTATAAATACATCAGCGATTCGAACTTTTTCACATGCATGACTTTTACTCCATGAGAGCTGTTCTCAAAAGTATTAGTCTCAGAATATAAATATTTGGTGTGTGGATGCATTCTTACATGGCCAACACTCATGAAAAACGTTGGCACAATTGCATCAAAAATCATGACTTGAGGCCGCACTATAAATACATCAGCGATTCGAACTTTTTCACATGCATGACTTTTACTCCATGAGAGCTGTTCTCAAAAGTATTAGTCTCAGAATATAAATATTTGGTGTGTGGATGCATTCTTACATGGCCGACACTCATGAAAAACGTTGGCACAATTGCATAAAAAATCATGACTTGAGGCCGCACTATAAATACATCAGCGATTCGAACTTTTTCACATGCATGACTTTTACTCCATGAGAGCTGTTCTCAAAAGTATTAGTCTCAGAATATAAATATTTGGTGTGTGGATGCATTCTTACATGGCCGACACTCATGAAAAACGTTGGCACAATTGCATCAAAAATCATGACTTGAGGCCGCACTATAAATACATCAACGATTCGAACTTTTTCACATGCATGACTTTTACTCCATGAGAGCTGTTCTCAAAAGTATTAGTCTCAGAATATAAATATTTGGTGTGTGGATGCATTCTTACATGGCCGACACTCATGAAAAACGTTGGCACAATTGCATCAAACATCATGACTTGAGGCCGCACTATAAATACATCAGCGATTCGAACTTTTTCACATGCATGACTTTTGCTCCATGAGAGCTGTTCTCAAAAGTATTAGTCTCAGAATATAAATATTTGGTGTGTGGATGCATTCTTACATGGCCGACACTCATGAAAAACGTTGGCACAATTGCATCAAAAATCATGACTTGAGGCCGCACTATAAATACATCAGCGATTCGAACTTTTTCACATGCATGACTTTTACTCCATGAGAGCTGTTCTCAAAAGTATTAGTCTCAGAATATAAATATTTGGTGTGTGGATGCATTCTTACATGGCCGACACTCATGAAAAACGTTGGCACAATTGCATCAAAAATCATGACTTGAGGCCGCACTATAAATACATCAGCGATTCGAACTTTTTCACATGCATGACTTTTACTCCATGAGAGCTGTTCTCAAAAGTATTAGTCTCAGAATATAAATATTTGGTGTGTGGATGCATTCTTACATGGCCGACACTCATGAAAAACGTTGGCACAATTGCATCAAAAATCATGACTTGAGGCCGCACTATAAATACATCAGCGATTCGAACTTTTTCACATGCATGACTTTTACTCCATGAGAGCTGTTCTCAAAAGTATTAGTCTCAGAATATAAATATTTGTGGATGCATTCTTACATGGCCGACACTCATGAAAAACGTTGGCACAAGTGCATAAAAAATCATGACTTGAGGCCGCACTATAAATACATCAGCGATTCGAACTTTTTCACATGCATGACTTTTACTCCATGAGAGCTGTTCTCAAAAGTATTAGTCTCAGAATATAAATATTTGGTGTGTGGATGCATTCTTACATGGCCGACACTCATGAAAAACGTTGGCACAATTGCATCAAAAATCATGACTTGAGGCCGCACTATAAATACATCAGCGATTCGAACTTTTTCAAATCCATGACTTTTGCTCCATGAGAGCTGTTCTCAAAAGTATTAGTCTCAGAATATAAATATTTGGTGTGTGGATGCATTCTTACATGGCCGACACTCATGAAAAACGTTGGCACAATTGCATAAAAAATCATGACTTGAGGCCGCACTATAAATACATCAGCGATTCGAACTTTTTCACATGCATGACTTTTGCTCCATGAGAGCTGTTCTCAAAAGTATTAGTCTCAGAATATAAATATTTGGTGTGTGGATGCATTCTTACATGGCCGACACTCATGAAAAACGTTGGCACAATTGTATCAAAAATCATGACTTGAGGCCGCACTATAAATACATCAGCGATTCGAACTTTTTCACATGCATGACTTTTACTCCATGAGAGCTGTTCTCAAAAGTATTAGTCTCAGAATATAAATATTTGGTGTGTGGATGCATTCTTACATGGCCAACACTCATGAAAAACGTTGGCACAATTGCATCAAAAATCATGACTTGAGGCCGCACTATAAATACATCAGCGATTCGAACTTTTTCACATGCATGACTTTTACTCCATGAGAGCTGTTCTCAAAAGTATTAGTCTCAGAATATAAATATTTGGTGTGTGGATGCATTCTTACATGGCCGACACTCATGAAAAACGTTGGCACAATTGCATAAAAAATCATGACTTGAGGCCGCACTATAAATACATCAGCGATTCGAACTTTTTCACATGCATGACTTTTACTCCATGAGAGCTGTTCTCAAAAGTATTAGTCTCAGAATATAAATATTTGGTGTGTGGATGCATTCTTACATGGCCGACACTCATGAAAAACGTTGGCACAATTGCATCAAAAATCATGACTTGAGGCCGCACTATAAATACATCAACGATTCGAACTTTTTCACATGCATGACTTTTACTCCATGAGAGCTGTTCTCAAAAGTATTAGTCTCAGAATATAAATATTTGGTGTGTGGATGCATTCTTACATGGCCGACACTCATGAAAAACGTTGGCACAATTGCATCAAACATCATGACTTGAGGCCGCACTATAAATACATCAGCGATTCGAACTTTTTCACATGCATGACTTTTGCTCCATGAGAGCTGTTCTCAAAAGTATTAGTCTCAGAATATAAATATTTGGTGTGTGGATGCATTCTTACATGGCCGACACTCATGAAAAACGTTGGCACAATTGCATCAAAAATCATGACTTGAGGCCGCACTATAAATACATCAGCGATTCGAACTTTTTCACATGCATGACTTTTACTCCATGAGAGCTGTTCTCAAAAGTATTAGTCTCAGAATATAAATATTTGGTGTGTGGATGCATTCTTACATGGCCGACACTCATGAAAAACGTTGGCACAATTGCATCAAAAATCATGACTTGAGGCCGCACTATAAATACATCAGCGATTCGAACTTTTTCACATGCATGACTTTTACTCCATGAGAGCTGTTCTCAAAAGTATTAGTCTCAGAATATAAATATTTGGTGTGTGGATGCATTCTTACATGGCCGACACTCATGAAAAACGTTGGCACAATTGCATCAAAAATCATGACTTGAGGCCGCACTATAAATACATCAGCGATTCGAACTTTTTCACATGCATGACTTTTACTCCATGAGAGCTGTTCTCAAAAGTATTAGTCTCAGAATATAAATATTTGTGGATGCATTCTTACATGGCCGACACTCATGAAAAACGTTGGCACAAGTGCATAAAAAATCATGACTTGAGGCCGCACTATAAATACATCAGCGATTCGAACTTTTTCACATGCATGACTTTTACTCCATGAGAGCTGTTCTCAAAAGTATTAGTCTCAGAATATAAATATTTGGTGTGTGGATGCATTCTTACATGGCCGACACTCATGAAAAACGTTGGCACAATTGCATAAAAAATCATGACTTGAGGCCGCACTATAAATACATCAGCGATTCGAACTTTTTCAAATCCATGACTTTTGCTCCATGAGAGCTGTTCTCAAAAGTATTAGTCTCAGAATATAAATATTTGGTGTGTGGATGCATTCTTACATGGCCGACACTCATGAAAAACGTTGGCACAATTGCATCAAAAATCATGACTTGAGGCCGCACTATAAATACATCAGCGATTCGAACTTTTTCACATGCATGACTTTTGCTCCATGAGAGCTGTTCTCAAAAGTATTAGTCTCAGAATATAAATATTTGGTGTGTGGATGCATTCTTACATGGCCGACACTCATGAAAAACGTTGGCACAATTGCATCAAAAATCATGACTTGAGGCCGCACTATAAATACATCAGCGATTCGAACTTTTTCACATGCATGACTTTTACTCCATGAGAGCTGTTCTCAAAAGTATTAGTCTCAGAATATAAATATTTGGTGTGTGGATGCATTCTTACATGGCCGACACTCATGAAAAACGTTGGCACAAGTGCATAAAAAATCATGACTTGAGGCCGCACTATAAATACATCAGCGATTCGAACTTTTTCACATGCATGACTTTTACTCCATGAGAGCTGTTCTCAAAAGTATTAGTCTCAGAATATAAATATTTGGTGTGTGGATGCATTCTTACATGGCCGACACTCATGAAAAACGTTGGCACAATTGCATCAAAAATCATGACTTGAGGCCGCACTATAAATACATCAGCGATTCGAACTTTTTCACATGCATGACTTTTACTCCATGAGAGCTGTTCTCAAAAGTATTAGTCTCAGAATATAAATATTTGGTGTGTGGATGCATTCTTACATGGCCGACACTCATGAAAAACGTTGGCACAATTGCATCAAAAATCATGACTTGAGGCCGCACTATAAATACATCAGCGATTCGAACTTTTTCACATGCATGACTTTTACTCCATGAGAGCTGTTCTCAAAAGTATTAGTCTCAGAATATAAATATTTGGTGTGTGGATGCATTCTTACATGGCCGACACTCATGAAAAACGTTGGCACAATTGCATCAAAAATCATGACTTGAGGCCGCACTATAAATACATCAGCGATTCGAACTTTTTCACATGCATGACTTTTACTCCATGAGAGCTGTTCTCAAAAGTATTAGTCTCAGAATATAAATATTTGGTGTGTGGATGCATTCTTACATGGCCGACACTCATGAAAAACGTTGGCACAAGTGCATAAAAAATCATGACTTGAGGCCGCACTATAAATACATCAGCGATTCGAACTTTTTCACATGCATGACTTTTACTCCATGAGAGCTGTTCTCAAAAGTATTAGTCTCAGAATATAAATATTTGGTGTGTGGATGCATTCTTACATGGCCGACACTCATGAAAAACGTTGGCACAATTGCATCAAAAATCATGACTTGAGGCCGCACTATAAATACATCAGCGATTCGAACTTTTTCACATGCATGACTTTTGCTCCATGAGAGCTGTTCTCAAAAGTATTAGTCTCAGAATATAAATATTTGGTGTGTGGATGCATTCTTACATGGCCGACACTCATGAAAAACGTTGGCACAATTGTATCAAAAATCATGACTTGAGGCCGCACTATAAATACATCAGCGATTCGAACTTTTTCACATGCATGACTTTTACTCCATGAGAGCTGTTCTCAAAAGTATTAGTCTCAGAATATAAATATTTGGTGTGTGGATGCATTCTTACATGGCCGACACTCATGAAAAACGTTGGCACAATTGCATCAAAAATCATGACTTGAGGCCGCACTATAAATACATCAGCGATTCGAACTTTTTCACATGCATGACTTTTACTCCATGAGAGCTGTTCTCAAAAGTATTAGTCTCAGAATATAAATATTTGGTGTGTGGATGCATTCTTACATGGCCGACACTCATGAAAAACGTTGGCACAAGTGCATAAAAAATCATGACTTGAGGCCGCACTATAAATACATCAGCGATTCGAACTTTTTCACATGCATGACTTTTACTCCATGAGAGCTGTTCTCAAAAGTATTAGTCTCAGAATATAAATATTTGGTGTGTGGATGCATTCTTACATGGCCGACACTCATGAAAAACGTTGGCACAAGTGCATAAAAAATCATGACTTGAGGCCGCACTATAAATACATCAGCGATTCGAACTTTTTCACATGCATGACTTTTACTCCATGAGAGCTGTTCTCAAAAGTATTAGTCTCAGAATATAAATATTTGGTGTGTGGATGCATTCTTACATGGCCGACACTCATGAAAAACGTTGGCACAATTGCATCAAAAATCATGACTTGAGGCCGCACTATAAATACATCAGCGATTCGAACTTTTTCACATGCATGACTTTTACTCCATGAGAGCTGTTCTCAAAAGTATTAGTCTCAGAATATAAATATTTGGTGTGTGGATGCATTCTTACATGGCCGACACTCATGAAAAACGTTGGCACAATTGCATAAAAAATCATGACTTGAGGCCGCACTATAAATACATCAGCGATTCGAACTTTTTCACATGCATGACTTTTACTCCATGAGAGCTGTTCTCAAAAGTATTAGTCTCAGAATATAAATATTTGGTGTGTGGATGCATTCTTACATGGCCGACACTCATGAAAAACGTTGGCACAATTGCATCAAAAATCATGACTTGAGGCCGCACTATAAATACATCAGCGATTCGAACTTTTTCACATGCATGACTTTTACTCCATGAGAGCTGTTCTCAAAAGTATTAGTCTCAGAATATAAATATTTGGTGTGTGGATGCATTCTTACATGGCCGACACTCATGAAAAACGTTGGCACAATTGCATCAAAAATCATGACTTGAGGCCGCACTATAAATACATCAGCGATTCGAACTTTTTCACATGCATGACTTTTACTCCATGAGAGCTGTTCTCAAAAGTATTAGTCTCAGAATATAAATATTTGGTGTGTGGATGCATTCTTACATGGCCGACACTCATGAAAAACGTTGGCACAATTGCATCAAAAATCATGACTTGAGGCCGCACTATAAATACATCAGCGATTCGAACTTTTTCAAATCCATGACTTTTGCTCCATGAGAGCTGTTCTCAAAAGTATTAGTCTCAGAATATAAATATTTGGTGTGTGGATGCATTCTTACATGGCCGACACTCATGAAAAACGTTGGCACAATTGCATCAAAAATCATGACTTGAGGCCGCACTATAAATACATCAGCGATTCGAACTTTTTCACATGCATGACTTTTACTCCATGAGAGCTGTTCTCAAAAGTATTAGTCTCAGAATATAAATATTTGGTGTGTGGATGCATTCTTACATGGCCGACACTCATGAAAAACGTTGGCACAATTGCATCAAAAATCATGACTTGAGGCCGCACTATAAATACATCAGCGATTCGAACTTTTTCACATGCATGACTTTTACTCCATGAGAGCTGTTCTCAAAAGTATTAGTCTCAGAATATAAATATTTGGTGTGTGGATGCATTCTTACATGGCCGACACTCATGAAAAACGTTGGCACAATTGCATCAAAAATCATGACTTGAGGCCGCACTATAAATACATCAGCGATTCGAACTTTTTCACATGCATGACTTTTACTCCATGAGAGCTGTTCTCAAAAGTATTAGTCTCAGAATATAAATATTTGGTGTGTGGATGCATTCTTACATGGCCGACACTCATGAAAAACGTTGGCACAATTGCATCAAAAATCATGACTTGAGGCCGCACTATAAATACATCAGCGATTCGAACTTTTTCACATGCATGACTTTTACTCCATGAGAGCTGTTCTCAAAAGTATTAGTCTCAGAATATAAATATTTGGTGTGTGGATGCATTCTTACATGGCCGACACTCATGAAAAACGTTGGCACAATTGCATCAAAAATCATGACTTGAGGCCGCACTATAAATACATCAGCGATTCGAACTTTTTCACATGCATGACTTTTACTCCATGAGAGCTGTTCTCAAAAGTATTAGTCTCAGAATATAAATATTTGGTGTGTGGATGCATTCTTACATGGCCGACACTCATGAAAAACGTTGGCACAATTGCATCAAAAATCATGACTTGAGGCCGCACTATAAATACATCAGCGATTCGAACTTTTTCACATGCATGACTTTTACTCCATGAGAGCTGTTCTCAAAAGTATTAGTCTCAGAATATAAATATTTGGTGTGTGGATGCATTCTTACATGGCCGACACTCATGAAAAACGTTGGCACAAGTGCATAAAAAATCATGACTTGAGGCCGCACTATAAATACATCAGCGATTCGAACTTTTTCACATGCATGACTTTTACTCCATGAGAGCTGTTCTCAAAAGTATTAGTCTCAGAATATAAATATTTGGTGTGTGGATGCATTCTTACATGGCCGACACTCATGAAAAACGTTGGCACAATTGCATCAAAAATCATGACTTGAGGCCGCACTATAAATACATCAGCGATTCGAACTTTTTCAAATCCATGACTTTTGCTCCATGAGAGCTGTTCTCAAAAGTATTAGTCTCAGAATATAAATATTTGGTGTGTGGATGCATTCTTACATGGCCGACACTCATGAAAAACGTTGGCACAATTGCATCAAAAATCATGACTTGAGGCCGCACTATAAATACATCAGCGATTCGAACTTTTTCACATGCATGACTTTTACTCCATGAGAGCTGTTCTCAAAAGTATTAGTCTCAGAATATAAATATTTGTGGATGCATTCTTACATGGCCGACACTCATGAAAAACGTTGGCACAAGTGCATAAAAAATCATGACTTGAGGCCGCACTATAAATACATCAGCGATTCGAACTTTTTCACATGCATGACTTTTACTCCATGAGAGCTGTTCTCAAAAGTATTAGTCTCAGAATGTAAATATTTGGTGTGTGGATGCATTCTTACATGGCCGACACTCATGAAAAACGTTGGCACAATTGCATAAAAAATCATGACTTGAGGCCGCACTATAAATACATCAGCGATTCGAACTTTTTCAAATCCATGACTTTTGCTCCATGAGAGCTGTTCTCAAAAGTATTAGTCTCAGAATATAAATATTTGGTGTGTGGATGCATTCTTACATGGCCGACACTCATGAAAAACGTTGGCACAATTGCATCAAAAATCATGACTTGAGGCCGCACTATAAATACATCAGCGATTCGAACTTTTTCACATGCATGACTTTTGCTCCATGAGAGCTGTTCTCAAAAGTATTAGTCTCAGAATATAAATATTTGGTGTGTGGATGCATTCTTACATGGCCGACACTCATGAAAAACGTTGGCACAATTGTATCAAAAATCATGACTTGAGGCCGCACTATAAATACATCAGCGATTCGAACTTTTTCACATGCATGACTTTTACTCCATGAGAGCTGTTCTCAAAAGTATTAGTCTCAGAATATAAATATTTGGTGTGTGGATGCATTCTTACATGGCCGACACTCATGAAAAACGTTGGCACAATTGCATCAAAAATCATGACTTGAGGCCGCACTATAAATACATCAGCGATTCGAACTTTTTCACATGCATGACTTTTACTCCATGAGAGCTGTTCTCAAAAGTATTAGTCTCAGAATATAAATATTTGGTGTGTGGATGCATTCTTACATGGCCGACACTCATGAAAAACGTTGGCACAAGTGCATAAAAAATCATGACTTGAGGCCGCACTATAAATACATCAGCGATTCGAACTTTTTCACATGCATGACTTTTACTCCATGAGAGCTGTTCTCAAAAGTATTAGTCTCAGAATATAAATATTTGGTGTGTGGATGCATTCTTACATGGCCGACACTCATGAAAAACGTTGGCACAATTGCATCAAAAATCATGACTTGAGGCCGCACTATAAATACATCAGCGATTCGAACTTTTTCACATGCATGACTTTTACTCCATGAGAGCTGTTCTCAAAAGTATTAGTCTCAGAATATAAATATTTGGTGTGTGGATGCATTCTTACATGGCCGACACTCATGAAAAACGTTGGCACAATTGCATCAAAAATCATGACTTGAGGCCGCACTATAAATACATCAGCGATTCGAACTTTTTCACATGCATGACTTTTACTCCATGAGAGCTGTTCTCAAAAGTATTAGTCTCAGAATATAAATATTTGGTGTGTGGATGCATTCTTACATGGCCGACACTCATGAAAAACGTTGGCACAATTGCATCAAAAATCATGACTTGAGGCCGCACTATAAATACATCAGCGATTCGAACTTTTTCACATGCATGACTTTTACTCCATGAGAGCTGTTCTCAAAAGTATTAGTCTCAGAATATAAATATTTGGTGTGTGGATGCATTCTTACATGGCCGACACTCATGAAAAACGTTGGCACAAGTGCATAAAAAATCATGACTTGAGGCCGCACTATAAATACATCAGCGATTCGAACTTTTTCACATGCATGACTTTTACTCCATGAGAGCTGTTCTCAAAAGTATTAGTCTCAGAATATAAATATTTGGTGTGTGGATGCATTCTTACATGGCCGACACTCATGAAAAACGTTGGCACAATTGCATCAAAAATCATGACTTGAGGCCGCACTATAAATACATCAGCGATTCGAACTTTTTCACATGCATGACTTTTGCTCCATGAGAGCTGTTCTCAAAAGTATTAGTCTCAGAATATAAATATTTGGTGTGTGGATGCATTCTTACATGGCCGACACTCATGAAAAACGTTGGCACAATTGTATCAAAAATCATGACTTGAGGCCGCACTATAAATACATCAGCGATTCGAACTTTTTCACATGCATGACTTTTACTCCATGAGAGCTGTTCTCAAAAGTATTAGTCTCAGAATATAAATATTTGGTGTGTGGATGCATTCTTACATGGCCGACACTCATGAAAAACGTTGGCACAATTGCATCAAAAATCATGACTTGAGGCCGCACTATAAATACATCAGCGATTCGAACTTTTTCACATGCATGACTTTTACTCCATGAGAGCTGTTCTCAAAAGTATTAGTCTCAGAATATAAATATTTGGTGTGTGGATGCATTCTTACATGGCCGACACTCATGAAAAACGTTGGCACAAGTGCATAAAAAATCATGACTTGAGGCCGCACTATAAATACATCAGCGATTCGAACTTTTTCACATGCATGACTTTTACTCCATGAGAGCTGTTCTCAAAAGTATTAGTCTCAGAATATAAATATTTGGTGTGTGGATGCATTCTTACATGGCCGACACTCATGAAAAACGTTGGCACAATTGCATCAAAAATCATGACTTGAGGCCGCACTATAAATACATCAGCGATTCGAACTTTTTCACATGCATGACTTTTACTCCATGAGAGCTGTTCTCAAAAGTATTAGTCTCAGAATATAAATATTTGGTGTGTGGATGCATTCTTACATGGCCGACACTCATGAAAAACGTTGGCACAATTGCATAAAAAATCATGACTTGAGGCCGCACTATAAATACATCAGCGATTCGAACTTTTTCACATGCATGACTTTTACTCCATGAGAGCTGTTCTCAAAAGTATTAGTCTCAGAATATAAATATTTGGTGTGTGGATGCATTCTTACATGGCCGACACTCATGAAAAACGTTGGCACAATTGCATCAAAAATCATGACTTGAGGCCGCACTATAAATACATCAGCGATTCGAACTTTTTCACATGCATGACTTTTACTCCATGAGAGCTGTTCTCAAAAGTATTAGTCTCAGAATATAAATATTTGGTGTGTGGATGCATTCTTACATGGCCGACACTCATGAAAAACGTTGGCACAATTGCATCAAAAATCATGACTTGAGGCCGCACTATAAATACATCAGCGATTCGAACTTTTTCACATGCATGACTTTTACTCCATGAGAGCTGTTCTCAAAAGTATTAGTCTCAGAATATAAATATTTGGTGTGTGGATGCATTCTTACATGGCCGACACTCATGAAAAACGTTGGCACAATTGCATCAAAAATCATGACTTGAGGCCGCACTATAAATACATCAGCGATTCGAACTTTTTCAAATCCATGACTTTTGCTCCATGAGAGCTGTTCTCAAAAGTATTAGTCTCAGAATATAAATATTTGGTGTGTGGATGCATTCTTACATGGCCGACACTCATGAAAAACGTTGGCACAATTGCATCAAAAATCATGACTTGAGGCCGCACTATAAATACATCAGCGATTCGAACTTTTTCACATGCATGACTTTTACTCCATGAGAGCTGTTCTCAAAAGTATTAGTCTCAGAATATAAATATTTGGTGTGTGGATGCATTCTTACATGGCCGACACTCATGAAAAACGTTGGCACAATTGCATCAAAAATCATGACTTGAGGCCGCACTATAAATACATCAGCGATTCGAACTTTTTCACATGCATGACTTTTACTCCATGAGAGCTGTTCTCAAAAGTATTAGTCTCAGAATATAAATATTTGGTGTGTGGATGCATTCTTACATGGCCGACACTCATGAAAAACGTTGGCACAATTGCATCAAAAATCATGACTTGAGGCCGCACTATAAATACATCAGCGATTCGAACTTTTTCACATGCATGACTTTTACTCCATGAGAGCTGTTCTCAAAAGTATTAGTCTCAGAATATAAATATTTGGTGTGTGGATGCATTCTTACATGGCCGACACTCATGAAAAACGTTGGCACAATTGCATCAAAAATCATGACTTGAGGCCGCACTATAAATACATCAGCGATTCGAACTTTTTCACATGCATGACTTTTGCTCCATGAGAGCTGTTCTCAAAAGTATTAGTCTCAGAATATAAATATTTGGTGTGTGGATGCATTCTTACATGGCCGACACTCATGAAAAACGTTGGCACAATTGCATCAAAAATCATGACTTGAGGCCGCACTATAAATACATCAGCGATTCGAACTTTTTCACATGCATGACTTTTACTCCATGAGAGCTGTTCTCAAAAGTATTAGTCTCAGAATATAAATATTTGGTGTGTGGATGCATTCTTACATGGCCGACACTCATGAAAAACGTTGGCACAATTGCATCAAAAATCATGACTTGAGGCCGCACTATAAATACATCAGCGATTCGAACTTTTTCACATGCATGACTTTTACTCCATGAGAGCTGTTCTCAAAAGTATTAGTCTCAGAATATAAATATTTGGTGTGTGGATGCATTCTTACATGGCCGACACTCATGAAAAACGTTGGCACAAGTGCATAAAAAATCATGACTTGAGGCCGCACTATAAATACATCAGCGATTCGAACTTTTTCACATGCATGACTTTTACTCCATGAGAGCTGTTCTCAAAAGTATTAGTCTCAGAATATAAATATTTGGTGTGTGGATGCATTCTTACATGGCCGACACTCATGAAAAACGTTGGCACAATTGCATCAAAAATCATGACTTGAGGCCGCACTATAAATACATCAGCGATTCGAACTTTTTCAAATCCATGACTTTTGCTCCATGAGAGCTGTTCTCAAAAGTATTAGTCTCAGAATATAAATATTTGGTGTGTGGATGCATTCTTACATGGCCGACACTCATGAAAAACGTTGGCACAATTGCATAAAAAATCATGACTTGAGGCCGCACTATAAATACATCAGCGATTCGAACTTTTTCACATGCATGACTTTTACTCCATGAGAGCTGTTCTCAAAAGTATTAGTCTCAGAATATAAATATTTGGTGTGTGGATGCATTCTTACATGGCCAACACTCATGAAAAACGTTGGCACAATTGCATCAAAAATCATGACTTGAGGCCGCACTATAAATACATCAGCGATTCGAACTTTTTCACATGCATGACTTTTACTCCATGAGAGCTGTTCTCAAAAGTATTAGTCTCAGAATATAAATATTTGGTGTGTGGATGCATTCTTACATGGCCGACACTCATGAAAAACGTTGGCACAATTGCATAAAAAATCATGACTTGAGGCCGCACTATAAATACATCAGCGATTCGAACTTTTTCACATGCATGACTTTTACTCCATGAGAGCTGTTCTCAAAAGTATTAGTCTCAGAATATAAATATTTGGTGTGTGGATGCATTCTTACATGGCCGACACTCATGAAAAACGTTGGCACAATTGCATCAAAAATCATGACTTGAGGCCGCACTATAAATACATCAGCGATTCGAACTTTTTCACATGCATGACTTTTACTCCATGAGAGCTGTTCTCAAAAGTATTAGTCTCAGAATATAAATATTTGGTGTGTGGATGCATTCTTACATGGCCGACACTCATGAAAAACGTTGGCACAATTGCATCAAACATCATGACTTGAGGCCGCACTATAAATACATCAGCGATTCGAACTTTTTCACATGCATGACTTTTGCTCCATGAGAGCTGTTCTCAAAAGTATTAGTCTCAGAATATAAATATTTGGTGTGTGGATGCATTCTTACATGGCCGACACTCATGAAAAACGTTGGCACAATTGCATCAAAAATCATGACTTGAGGCCGCACTATAAATACATCAGCGATTCGAACTTTTTCACATGCATGACTTTTACTCCATGAGAGCTGTTCTCAAAAGTATTAGTCTCAGAATATAAATATTTGGTGTGTGGATGCATTCTTACATGGCCGACACTCATGAAAAACGTTGGCACAATTGCATCAAAAATCATGACTTGAGGCCGCACTATAAATACATCAGCGATTCGAACTTTTTCACATGCATGACTTTTGCTCCATGAGAGCTGTTCTCAAAAGTATTAGTCTCAGAATATAAATATTTGGTGTGTGGATGCATTCTTACATGGCCGACACTCATGAAAAACGTTGGCACAATTGCATCAAAAATCATGACTTGAGGCCGCACTATAAATACATCAGCGATTCGAACTTTTTCACATGCATGACTTTTACTCCATGAGAGCTGTTCTCAAAAGTATTAGTCTCAGAATATAAATATTTGGTGTGTGGATGCATTCTTACATGGCCGACACTCATGAAAAACGTTGGCACAATTGCATCAAAAATCATGACTTGAGGCCGCACTATAAATACATCAGCGATTCGAACTTTTTCACATGCATGACTTTTACTCCATGAGAGCTGTTCTCAAAAGTATTAGTCTCAGAATATAAATATTTGGTGTGTGGATGCATTCTTACATGGCCGACACTCATGAAAAACGTTGGCACAAGTGCATAAAAAATCATGACTTGAGGCCGCACTATAAATACATCAGCGATTCGAACTTTTTCACATGCATGACTTTTACTCCATGAGAGCTGTTCTCAAAAGTATTAGTCTCAGAATATAAATATTTGGTGTGTGGATGCATTCTTACATGGCCGACACTCATGAAAAACGTTGGCACAATTGCATAAAAAATCATGACTTGAGGCCGCACTATAAATACATCAGCGATTCGAACTTTTTCAAATCCATGACTTTTGCTCCATGAGAGCTCTTCTCAAAAGTATTAGTCTCAGAATATAAATATTTGGTGTGTGGATGCATTCTTACATGGCCGACACTCATGAAAAACGTTGGCACAATTGCATAAAAAATCATGACTTGAGGCCGCACTATAAATACATCAGCGATTCGAACTTTTTCACATGCATGACTTTTGCTCCATGAGAGCTGTTCTCAAAAGTATTAGTCTCAGAATATAAATATTTGGTGTGTGGATGCATTCTTACATGGCCGACACTCATGAAAAACGTTGGCACATTTGTATCAAAAATCATGACTTGAGGCCGCACTATAAATACATCAGCGATTCGAACTTTTTCACATGCATGACTTTTACTCCATGAGAGCTGTTCTCAAAAGTATTAGTCTCAGAATATAAATATTTGGTGTGTGGATGCATTCTTACATGGCCGACACTCATGAAAAACGTTGGCACAATTGCATCAAAAATCATGACTTGAGGCCGCACTATAAATACATCAGCGATTCGAACTTTTTCACATGCATGACTTTTACTCCATGAGAGCTGTTCTCAAAAGTATTAGTCTCAGAATATAAATATTTGGTGTGTGGATGCATTCTTACATGGCCGACACTCATGAAAAACGTTGGCACAATTGCATCAAAAATCATGACTTGAGGCCGCACTATAAATACATCAGCGATTCGAACTTTTTCACATGCATGACTTTTACTCCATGAGAGCTGTTCTCAAAAGTATTAGTCTCAGAATATAAATATTTGGTGTGTGGATGCATTCTTACATGGCCGACACTCATGAAAAACGTTGGCACAATTGCATCAAAAATCATGACTTGAGGCCGCACTATAAATACATCAGCGATTCGAACTTTTTCACATGCATGACTTTTACTCCATGAGAGCTGTTCTCAAAAGTATTAGTCTCAGAATATAAATATTTGGTGTGTGGATGCATTCTTACATGGCCGACACTCATGAAAAACGTTGGCACAATTGCATCAAAAATCATGACTTGAGGCCGCACTATAAATACATCAACGATTCGAACTTTTTCACATGCATGACTTTTACTCCATGAGAGCTGTTCTCAAAAGTATTAGTCTCAGAATATAAATATTTGGTGTGTGGATGCATTCTTACATGGCCGACACTCATGAAAAACGTTGGCACAATTCCATCAAACATCATGACTTGAGGCCGCACTATAAATACATCAGCGATTCGAACTTTTTCACATGCATGACTTTTGCTCCATGAGAGCTGTTCTCAAAAGTATTAGTCTCAGAATATAAATATTTGGTGTGTGGATGCATTCTTACATGACCGACACTCATGAAAAACGTTGGCACAATTGCATCAAAAATCATGACTTGAGGCCGCACTATAAATACATCAACGATTCGAACTTTTTCACATGCATGACTTTTACTCCATGAGAGCTGTTCTCAAAAGTATTAGTCTCAGAATATAAATATTTGGTGTGTGGATGCATTCTTACATGGCCGACACTCATGAAAAACGTTGGCACAATTGCATCAAACATCATGACTTGAGGCCGCACTATAAATACATCAGCGATTCGAACTTTTTCACATGCATGACTTTTGCTCCATGAGAGCTGTTCTCAAAAGTATTAGTCTCAGAATATAAATATTTGGTGTGTGGATGCATTCTTACATGGCCGACACTCATGAAAAACGTTGGCACAATTGCATCAAAAATCATGACTTGAGGCCGCACTATAAATACATCAGCGATTCGAACTTTTTCACATGCATGACTTTTACTCCATGAGAGCTGTTCTCAAAAGTATTAGTCTCAGAATATAAATATTTGGTGTGTGGATGCATTCTTACATGGCCGACACTCATGAAAAACGTTGGCACAATTGCATCAAAAATCATGACTTGAGGCCGCACTATAAATACATCAGCGATTCGAACTTTTTCACATGCATGACTTTTGCTCCATGAGAGCTGTTCTCAAAAGTATTAGTCTCAGAATATAAATATTTGGTGTGTGGATGCATTCTTACATGGCCGACACTCATGAAAAACGTTGGCACAATTGCATCAAAAATCATGACTTGAGGCCGCACTATAAATACATCAGCGATTCGAACTTTTTCACATGCATGACTTTTACTCCATGAGAGCTGTTCTCAAAAGTATTAGTCTCAGAATATAAATATTTGGTGTGTGGATGCATTCTTACATGGCCGACACTCATGAAAAACGTTGGCACAATTGCATCAAAAATGATGACTTGAGGCCGCACTATAAATACATCAGCGATTCGAACTTTTTCACATGCATGACTTTTACTCCATGAGAGCTGTTCTCAAAAGTATTAGTCTCAGAATATAAATATTTGGTGTGTGGATGCATTCTTACATGGCCGACACTCATGAGAAACGTTGGCACAAGTGCATAAAAAATCATGACTTGAGGCCGCACTATAAATACATCAGCGATTCGAACTTTTTCACATGCATGACTTTTACTCCATGAGAGCTGTTCTCAAAAGTATTAGTCTCAGAATATAAATATTTGGTGTGTGGATGCATTCTTACATGGCCGACACTCATGAAAAACGTTGGCACAATTGCATAAAAAATCATGACTTGAGGCCGCACTATAAATACATCAGCGATTCGAACTTTTTCAAATCCATGACTTTTGCTCCATGAGAGCTGTTCTCAAAAGTATTAGTCTCAGAATATAAATATTTGGTGTGTGGATGCATTCTTACATGGCCGACACTCATGAAAAACGTTGGCACAATTGCATAAAAAATCATGACTTGAGGCCGCACTATAAATACATCAGCGATTCGAACTTTTTCACATGCATGACTTTTGCTCCATGAGAGCTGTTCTCAAAAGTATTAGTCTCAGAATATAAATATTTGGTGTGTGGATGCATTCTTACATGGCCGACACTCATGAAAAACGTTGGCACAATTGCATCAAAAATCATGACTTGAGGCCGCACTATAAATACATCAGCGATTCGAACTTTTTCACATGCATGACTTTTACTCCATGAGAGCTGTTCTCAAAAGTATTAGTCTCAGAATATAAATATTTGGTGTGTGGATGCATTCTTACATGGCCGACACTCATGAAAAACGTTGGCACAATTGCATCAAAAATCATGACTTGAGGCCGCACTATAAATACATCAGCGATTCGAACTTTTTCACATGCATGACTTTTACTCCATGAGAGCTGTTCTCAAAAGTATTAGTCTCAGAATATAAATATTTGGTGTGTGGATGCATTCTTACATGGCCGACACTCATGAAAAACGTTGGCACAAGTGCATCAAAAATCATGACTTGAGGCCGCACTATAAATACATCAGCGATTCGAACTTTTTCACATGCATGACTTTTACTCCATGAGAGCTGTTCTCAAAAGTATTAGTCTCAGAATATAAATATTTGGTGTGTGGATGCATTCTTACATGGCCGACACTCATGAAAAACGTTGGCACAATTGCATCAAAAATCATGACTTGAGGCCGCACTATAAATACATCAGCGATTCGAACTTTTTCACATGCATGACTTTTACTCCATGAGAGCTGTTCTCAAAAGTATTAGTCTCAGAATATAAATATTTGGTGTGTGGATGCATTCTTACATGGCCGACACTCATGAAAAACGTTGGCACAATTGCATCAAAAATCATGACTTGAGGCCGCACTATAAATACATCAGCGATTCGAACTTTTTCACATGCATGACTTTTACTCCATGAGAGCTGTTCTCAAAAGTATTAGTCTCAGAATATAAATATTTGGTGTGTGGATGCATTCTTACATGGCCGACACTCATGAAAAACGTTGGCACAATTGCATCAAAAATCATGACTTGAGGCCGCACTATAAATACATCAACGATTCGAACTTTTTCACATGCATGACTTTTACTCCATGAGAGCTGTTCTCAAAAGTATTAGTCTCAGAATATAAATATTTGGTGTGTGGATGCATTCTTACATGGCCGACACTCATGAAAAACGTTGGCACAATTCCATCAAACATCATGACTTGAGGCCGCACTATAAATACATCAGCGATTCGAACTTTTTCACATGCATGACTTTTGCTCCATGAGAGCTGTTCTCAAAAGTATTAGTCTCAGAATATAAATATTTGGTGTGTGGATGCATTCTTACATGACCGACACTCATGAAAAACGTTGGCACAATTGCATCAAAAATCATGACTTGAGGCCGCACTATAAATACATCAGCGATTCGAACTTTTTCACATGCATGACTTTTACTCCCTGAGAGCTGTTCTCAAAAGTATTAGTCTCAGAATATAAATATTTGATGTGTGGATGCATTCTTACATGGCCGACACTCATGAAAAACGTTGGCACAATTGCATCAAAAATCATGACTTGAGGCCGCACTATAAATACATCAGCGATTCGAACTTTTTCACATGCATGACTTTTACTCCATGAGAGCTGTTCTCAAAAGTATTAGTCTCAGAATATAAATATTTGGTGTGTGGATGCATTCTTACATGGCCGACACTCATGAAAAACGTTGGCACAATTGCATCAAAAATCATGACTTGAGGCCGCACTATAAATACATCAGCGATTCGAACTTTTTCACATGCATGACTTTTACTCCATGAGAGCTGTTCTCAAAAGTATTAGTCTCAGAATATAAATATTTGGTGTGTGGATGCATTCTTACATGGCCGACACTCATGAAAAACGTTGGCACAATTGCATCAAAAATCATGACTTGAGGCCGCACTATAAATACATCAGCGATTCGAACTTTTTCACATGCATGACTTTTACTCCATGAGAGCTGTTCTCAAAAGTATTAGTCTCAGAATATAAATATTTGGTGTGTGGATGCATTCTTACATGGCCGACACTCATGAAAAACGTTGGCACAATTGCATAAAAAATCATGACTTGAGGCCGCACTATAAATACATCAACGATTCGAACTTTTTCACATGCATGACTTTTACTCCATGAGAGCTGTTCTCAAAAGTATTAGTCTCAGAATATAAATATTTGGTGTGTGGATGCATTCTTACATGGCCGACACTCATGAAAAACGTTGGCACAATTGCATCAAAAATCATGACTTGAGGCCGCACTATAAATACATCAGCGATTCGAACTTTTTCACATGCATGACTTTTACTCCATGAGAGCTGTTCTCAAAAGTATTAGTCTCAGAATATAAATATTTGGTGTGTGGATGCATTCTTACATGGCCGACACTCATGAAAAACGTTGGCACAATTGCATCAAAAATCATGACTTGAGGCCGCACTATAAATACATCAGCGATTCGAACTTTTTCAAATCCATGACTTTTGCTCCATGAGAGCTGTTCTCAAAAGTATTAGTCTCAGAATATAAATATTTGGTGTGTGGATGCATTCTTACATGGCCGACACTCATGAAAAACGTTGGCACAATTGCATCAAAAATCATGACTTGAGGCCGCACTATAAATACATCAGCGATTCGAACTTTTTCACATGCATGACTTTTACTCCATGAGAGCTGTTCTCAAAAGTATTAGTCTCAGAATATAAATATTTGGTGTGTGGATGCATTCTTACATGGCCAACACTCATGAAAAACGTTGGCACAATTGCATCAAAAATCATGACTTGAGGCCGCACTATAAATACATCAGCGATTCGAACTTTTTCACATGCATGACTTTTACTCCATGAGAGCTGTTCTCAAAAGTATTAGTCTCAGAATATAAATATTTGGTGTGTGGATGCATTCTTACATGGCCGACACTCATGAAAAACGTTGGCACAATTGCATCAAAAATCATGACTTGAGGCCGCACTATAAATACATCAGCGATTCGAACTTTTTCACATGCATGACTTTTACTCCATGAGAGCTGTTCTCAAAAGTATTAGTCTCAGAATATAAATATTTGGTGTGTGGATGCATTCTTACATGGCCGACACTCATGAAAAACGTTGGCACAATTGCATCAAAAATCATGACTTGAGGCCGCACTATAAATACATCAACGATTCGAACTTTTTCACATGCATGACTTTTACTCCATGAGAGCTGTTCTCAAAAGTATTAGTCTCAGAATATAAATATTTGGTGTGTGGATGCATTCTTACATGGCCGACACTCATGAAAAACGTTGGCACAATTGCATCAAAAATCATGACTTGAGGCCGCACTATAAATACATCAGCGATTCGAACTTTTTCACATGCATGACTTTTGCTCCATGAGAGCTGTTCTCAAAAGTATTAGTCTCAGAATATAAATATTTGGTGTGTGGATGCATTCTTACATGGCCGACACTCATGAAAAACGTTGGCACAATTGCATCAAAAATCATGACTTGAGGCCGCACTATAAATACATCAGCGATTCGAACTTTTTCACATGCATGACTTTTACTCCATGAGAGCTGTTCTCAAAAGTATTAGTCTCAGAATATAAATATTTGGTGTGTGGATGCATTCTTACATGGCCGACACTCATGAAAAACGTTGGCACAATTGCATCAAAAATCATGACTTGAGGCCGCACTATAAATACATCAGCGATTCGAACTTTTTCACATGCATGACTTTTGCTCCATGAGAGCTGTTCTCAAAAGTATTAGTCTCAGAATATAAATATTTGGTGTGTGGATGCATTCTTACATGGCCGACACTCATGAAAAACGTTGGCACAATTGCATCAAAAATCATGACTTGAGGCCGCACTATAAATACATCAGCGATTCGAACTTTTTCAAATCCATGACTTTTGCTCCATGAGAGCTGTTCTCAAAAGTATTAGTCTCAGAATATAAATATTTGGTGTGTGGATGCATTCTTACATGGCCGACACTCATGAAAAACGTTGGCACAATTGCATCAAAAATCATGACTTGAGGCCGCACTATAAATACATCAGCGATTCGAACTTTTTCACATGCATGACTTTTACTCCATGAGAGCTGTTCTCAAAAGTATTAGTCTCAGAATATAAATTTTTGGTGTGTGGATGCATTCTTACATGGCCGACACTCATGAAAAACGTTGGCACAATTGCATCAAAAATCATGACTTGAGGCCGCACTATAAATACATCAGCGATTCGAACTTTTTCACATGCATGACTTTTACTCCATGAGAGCTGTTCTCAAAAGTATTAGTCTCAGAATATAAATATTTGGTGTGTGGATGCATTCTTACATGGCCGACACTCATGAAAAACGTTGGCACAATTGCATCAAAAATCATGACTTGAGGCCGCACTATAAATACATCAGCGATTCGAACTTTTTCACATGCATGACTTTTACTCCATGAGAGCTGTTCTCAAAAGTATTAGTCTCAGAATATAAATATTTGGTGTGTGGATGCATTCTTACATGGCCGACACTCATGAAAAACGTTGGCACAATTGCATCAAAAATCATGACTTGAGGCCGCACTATAAATACATCAACGATTCGAACTTTTTCACATGCATGACTTTTACTCCATGAGAGCTGTTCTCAAAAGTATTAGTCTCAGAATATAAATATTTGGTGTGTGGATGCATTCTTACATGGCCGACACTCATGAAAAACGTTGGCACAATTGCATCGAACATCATGACTTGAGGCCGCACTATAAATACATCAGCGATTCGAACTTTTTCACATGCATGACTTTTGCTCCATGAGAGCTGTTCTCAAAAGTGTTAGTCTCAGAATATAAATATTTGGTGTGTGGATGCATTCTTACATGGCCGACACTCATGAAAAACGTTGGCACAATTGCATCAAAAATCATGACTTGAGGCCGCACTATAAATACATCAGCGATTCGAACTTTTTCACATGCATGACTTTTACTCCATGAGAGCTGTTCTCAAAAGTATTAGTCTCAGAATATAAATATTTGGTGTGTGGATGCATTCTTACATGGCCGACACTCATGAAAAACGTTGGCACAATTGCATAAAAAATCATGACTTGAGGCCGCACTATAAATACATCAGCGATTCGAACTTTTTCACATGCATGACTTTTACTCCATGAGAGCTGTTCTCAAAAGTATTAGTCTCAGAATATAAATATTTGGTGTGTGGATGCATTCTTACATGGCCGACACTCATGAAAAACGTTGGCACAATTGCATCAAAAATCATGACTTGAGGCCGCACTATAAATACATCAGCGATTCGAACTTTTTCACATGCATGACTTTTACTCCATGAGAGCTGTTCTCAAAAGTATTAGTCTCAGAATATAAATATTTGGTGTGTGGATGCATTCTTACATGGCCGACACTCATAAAAAACGTTGGCACAATTGCATCAAAAATCATGACTTGAGGCCGCACTATAAATACATCAGCGATTCGAACTTTTTCACATGCATGACTTTTACTCCATGAGAGCTGTTCTCAAAAGTATTAGTCTCAGAATATAAATATTTGGTGTGTGGATGCATTCTTACATGGCCGACACTCATGAAAAACGTTGGCACAATTGCATCAAAAATCATGACTTGAGGCCGCACTATAAATACATCAGCGATTCGAACTTTTTCACATGCATGACTTTTACTCCATGAGAGCTGTTCTCAAAAGTATTAGTCTCAGAATATAAATATTTGGTGTGTGGATGCATTCTTACATGGCCGACACTCATGAAAAACGTTGGCACAATTGCATCAAAAATCATGACTTGAGGCTGCACTATAAATACATCAACGATTCGAACTTTTTCACATGCATGACTTTTACTCCATGAGAGCTGTTCTCAAAAGTATTAGTCTCAGAATATAAATATTTGGTGTGTGGATGCATTCTTACATGGCCGACACTCATGAAAAACGTTGGCACAATTGCATCAAAAATCATGACTTGAGGCCGCACTATAAATACATCAGCGATTCGAACTTTTTCAAATCCATGACTTTTGCTCCATGAGAGCTGTTCTCAAAAGTATTAGTCTCAGAATATAAATATTTGGTGTGTGGATGCATTCTTACATGGCCGACACTCATGAAAAACGTTGGCACAATTGCATCAAAAATCATGACTTGAGGCCGCGCTATAAATACATCAGCGATTCGAACTTTTTCACATGCATGACTTTTACTCCATGAGAGCTGTTCTCAAAAGTATTAGTCTCAGAATATAAATATTTGGTGTGTGGATGCATTCTTACATGGCCGACACTCATGAAAAACGTTGGCACAATTGCATCAAAAATCATGACTTGAGGCCGCACTATAAATACATCAGCGATTCGAATTTTTTCACATGCATGACTTTTACTCCATGAGAGCTGTTCTCAAAAGTATTAGTCTCAGAATATAAATATTTGGTGTGTGGATGCATTCTTACATGGCCGACACTCATGAAAAACGTTGGCACAATTGCATCAAAAATCATGACTTGAGGCCGCACTATAAATACATCAACGATTCGAACTTTTTCACATGCATGACTTTTACTCCATGAGAGCTGTTCTCAAAAGTATTAGTCTCAGAATATAAGTATTTGGTGTGTGGATGCATTCTTACATGGCCGACACTCATGAAAAACGTTGGCACAATTGCATCAAAAATCATGACTTGAGGCCGCACTATAAATACATCAGCGATTCGAACTTTTTCAAATCCATGACTTTTGCTCCATGAGAGCTGTTCTCAAAAGTATTAGTCTCAGAATATAAATATTTGGTGTGTGGATGCATTCTTACATGGCCGACACTCATGAAAAACGTTGGCACAATTGCATAAAAGATCATGACTTGAGGCCGCACTATAAATACATCAGCGATTCGAACTTTTTCAAATCCATGACTTTTGCTCCATGAGAGCTGTTCTCAAAAGTATTAGTCTCAGAATATAAATATTTGGTGTGTGGATGCATTCTTACATGGCCGACACTCATGAAAAACGTTGGCACAATTGCATCAAAAATCATGACTTGAGGCCGCACTATAAATACATCAGCGATTCGAACTTTTTCAAATCCATGACTTTTGCTCCATGAGAGCTGTTCTCAAAAGTATTAGTCTCAGAATATAAATATTTGGTGTGTGGATGCATTCTTACATGGCCGACACTCATGAAAAATGTTGGCACAATTGCATCAAAAATCATGACTTGAGGCCGCACTATAAATACATCAGCGATTCGAACTTTTTCACATGCATGACTTTTACTCCATGAGAGCTGTTCTCAAAAGTATTAGTCTCAGAATATAAATATTTGGTGTGTGGATGCATTCTTACATGGCCGACACTCATGAAAAACGTTGGCACAATTGCATCAAAAATCATGACTTGAGGCCGCACTATAAATACATCAGCGATTCGAACTTTTTCAAATCCATGACTTTTGCTCCATGAGAGCTGTTCTCAAAAGTATTAGTCTCAGAATATAAATATTTGGTGTGTGGATGCATTCTTACATGGCCGACACTCATGAAAAACGTTGGCACAATTGCATCAAAAATCATGACTTGAGGCCGCACTATAAATACATCAGCGATTCGAACTTTTTCAAATCCATGACTTTTGCTCCATGAGAGCTGTTATCAAAAGTATTAGTCTCAGAATATAAATATTTGGTGTGTGGATGCATTCTTACATGGCCGACACTCATGAAAAACGTTGGCACAATTGCATCAAAAATCATGACTTGAGGCCGCACTATAAATACATCAGCGATTCGAACTTTTTCACATGCATGACTTTTACTCCATGAGAGCTGTTCTCAAAAGTATTAGTCTCAGAATATAAATATTTGGTGTGTGGATGCATTCTTACATGGCCGACACTCATGAAAAACGTTGGCACAATTGCATCAAAAATCATGACTTGAGGCCGCACTATAAATACATCAACGATTCGAACTTTTTCACATGCATGACTTTTACTCCATGAGAGCTGTTCTCAAAAGTATTAGTCTCAGAATATAAATATTTGGTGTGTGGATGCATTCTTACATGGCCGACACTCATGAAAAACGTTGGCACAATTGCATCAAAAATCATGACTTGAGGCCGCACTATAAATACATCAGCGATTCGAACTTTTTCACATGCATGACTTTTACTCCATGAGAGCTGTTCTCAAAAGTATTAGTCTCAGAATATAAATATTTGGTGTGTGGATGCATTCTTACATGGCCGACACTCATGAAAAACGTTGGCACAATTGCATCAAAAATCATGACTTGAGGCCGCACTATAAATACATCAACGATTCGAACTTTTTCACATGCATGACTTTTGCTCCATGAGAGCTGTTCTCAAAAGTATTAGTCTCAGAATATAAGTATTTGGTGTGTGGATGCATTCTTACATGGCCGACACTCATGAAAAACGTTGGCACAATTGCATCAAAAATCATGACTTGAGGCCGCACTATAAATACATCAGCGATTCGAACTTTTTCAAATCCATGACTTTTGCTCCATGAGAGCTGTTCTCAAAAGTATTAGTCTCAGAATATAAATATTTGGTGTGTGGATGCATTCTTACATGGCCGACACTCATGAAAAACGTTGGCACAATTGCATCAAAAATCATGACTTGAGGCCGCACTATAAATACATCAGCGATTCGAACTTTTTCAAATCCATGACTTTTGCTCCATGAGAGCTGTTCTCAAAAGTATTAGTCTCAGAATATAAATATTTGGTGTGTGGATGCATTCTTACATGGCCGACACTCATGAAAAACGTTGGCACAATTGCATCAAAAATCATGACTTGAGGCCGCACTATAAATACATCAGCGATTCGAACTTTTTCAAATCCATGACTTTTGCTCCATGAGAGCTGTTCTCAAAAGTATTAGTCTCAGAATATAAATATTTGGTGTGTGGATGCATTCTTACATGGCCGACACTCATGAAAAATGTTGGCACAATTGCATCAAAAATCATGACTTGAGGCCGCACTATAAATACATCAGCGATTCGAACTTTTTCACATGCATGACTTTTACTCCATGAGAGCTGTTCTCAAAAGTATTAGTCTCAGAATATAAATATTTGGTGTGTGGATGCATTCTTACATGGCCGACACTCATGAAAAACGTTGGCACAATTGCATCAAAAATCATGACTTGAGGCCGCACTATAAATACATCAGCGATTCGAACTTTTTCACATGCATGACTTTTGCTCCATGAGAGCTGTTCTCAAAAGTATTAGTCTCAGAATATAAATATTTGGTGTGTGGATGCATTCTTACATGGCCGACACTCATGAAAAACGTTGGCACAATTGCATCAAAAATCATGACTTGAGGCCGCACTATAAATACATCAGCGATTCGAACTTTTTCAAATCCATGACTTTTGCTCCATGAGAGCTGTTATCAAAAGTATTAGTCTCAGAATATAAATATTTGGTGTGTGGATGCATTCTTACATGGCCGACACTCATGAAAAACGTTGGCACAATTGCATCAAAAATCATGACTTGAGGCCGCACTATAAATACATCAGCGATTCGAACTTTTTCACATGCATGACTTTTACTCCATGAGAGCTGTTCTCAAAAGTATTAGTCTCAGAATATAAATATTTGGTGTGTGGATGCATTCTTACATGGCCGACACTCATGAAAAACGTTGGCACAATTGCATCAAAAATCATGACTTGAGGCCGCACTATAAATACATCAACGATTCGAACTTTTTCACATGCATGACTTTTACTCCATGAGAGCTGTTCTCAAAAGTATTAGTCTCAGAATATAAATATTTGGTGTGTGGATGCATTCTTACATGGCCGACACTCATGAAAAACGTTGGCACAATTGCATCAAACATCATGACTTGAGGCCGCACTATAAATACATCAGCGATTCGAACTTTTTCACATGCATGACTTTTGCTCCATGAGAGCTGTTCTCAAAAGTATTAGTCTCAGAATATAAATATTTGGTGTGTGGATGCATTCTTACATGGCCGACACTCATGAAAAACGTTGGCACAATTGCATCAAAAATCATGACTTGAGGCCGCACTATAAATACATCAGCGATTCGAACTTTTTCACATGCATGACTTTTACTCCATGAGAGCTGTTCTCAAAAGTATTAGTCTCAGAATATAAATATTTGGTGTGTGGATGCATTCTTACATGGCCGACACTCATGAAAAACGTTGGCACAATTGCATCAAAAATCATGACTTGAGGCCGCACTATAAATACATCAGCGATTCGAACTTTTTCACATGCATGACTTTTACTCCATGAGAGCTGTTCTCAAAAGTATTAGTCTCAGAATATAAATATTTGGTGTGTGGATGCATTCTTACATGGCCGACACTCATGAAAAACGTTGGCACAATTGCATCAAAAATCATGACTTGAGGCCGCACTATAAATACATCAGCGATTCGAACTTTTTCAAATCCATGACTTTTGCTCCATGAGAGCTGTTATCAAAAGTATTTGTCTCAGAATATAAATATTTGGTGTGTGGATGCATTCTTACATGGCCGACACTCATGAAAAACGTTGGCACAATTGCATCAAAAATCATGACTTGAGGCCGCACTATAAATACATCAGCGATTCGAACTTTTTCACATGCATGACTTTTACTCCATGAGAGCTGTTCTCAAAAGTATTAGTCTCAGAATATAAATATTTGGTGTGTGGATGCATTCTTACATGGCCGACACTCATGAAAAACGTTGGCACAATTGCATCAAAAATCATGACTTGAGGCCGCACTATAAATACATCAGCGATTCGAACTTTTTCACATGCATGACTTTTACTCCATGAGAGCTGTTCTCAAAAGTATTAGTCTCAGAATATAAATATTTGGTGTGTGGATGCATTCTTACATGGCCGACACTCATGAAAAACGTTGGCACAATTGCATCAAAAATCATGACTTGAGGCCGCACTATAAATACATCAGCGATTCGAACTTTTTCACATGCATGACTTTTACTCCATGAGAGCTGTTCTCAAAAGTATTAGTCTCAGAATATAAATATTTGGTGTGTGGATGCATTCTTACATGGCCGACACTCATGAAAAACGTTGGCACAATTGCATCAAAAATCATGACTTGAGGCCGCACTATAAATACATCAGCGATTCGAACTTTTTCACATGCATGACTTTTACTCCATGAGAGCTGTTCTCAAAAGTATTAGTCTCAGAATATAAATATTTGGTGTGTGGATGCATTCTTACATGGCCGACACTCATGAAAAACGTTGGCACAATTGCATCAAAAATCATGACTTGAGGCCGCACTATAAATACATCAGCGATTCGAACTTTTTCAAATCCATGACTTTTGCTCCATGAGAGCTGTTATCAAAAGTATTAGTCTCAGAATATAAATATTTGGTGTGTGGATGCATTCTTACATGGCCGACACTCATGAAAAACGTTGGCACAATTGCATCAAAAATCATGACTTGAGGCCGCACTATAAATACATCAGCGATTCGAACTTTTTCACATGCATGACTTTTACTCCATGAGAGCTGTTCTCAAAAGTATTAGTCTCAGAATATAAATATTTGGTGTGTGGATGCATTCTTACATGGCCGACACTCATGAAAAACGTTGGCACAATTGCATCAAAAATCATGACTTGAGGCCGCACTATAAATACATCAGCGATTCGAACTTTTTCACATGCATGACTTTTACTCCATGAGAGCTGTTCTCAAAAGTATTAGTCTCAGAATATAAATATTTGGTGTGTGGATGCATTCTTACATGGCCGACACTCATGAAAAACGTTGGCACAATTGCATCAAAAATCATGACTTGAGGCCGCACTATAAATACATCAGCGATTCGAACTTTTTCACATGCATGACTTTTACTCCATGAGAGCTGTTCTCAAAAGTATTAGTCTCAGAATATAAATATTTGGTGTGTGGATGCATTCTTACATGGCCGACACTCATGAAAAACGTTGGCACAATTGCATCAAAAATCATGACTTGAGGCCGCACTATAAATACATCAGCGATTCGAACTTTTTCACATGCATGACTTTTACTCCATGAGAGCTGTTCTCAAAAGTATTAGTCTCAGAATATAAATATTTGGTGTGTGGATGCATTCTTACATGGCCGACACTCATGAAAAACGTTGGCACAATTGCATCAAAAATCATGACTTGAGGCCGCACTATAAATACATCAGCGATTCGAACTTTTTCACATGCATGACTTTTACTCCATGAGAGCTGTTCTCAAAAGTATTAGTCTCAGAATATAAATATTTGGTGTGTGGATGCATTCTTACATGGCCGACACTCATGAAAAACGTTGGCACAATTGCATCAAAAATCATGACTTGAGGCCGCACTATAAATACATCAGCGATTCGAACTTTTTCACATGCATGACTTTTACTCCATGAGAGCTGTTCTCAAAAGTATTAGTCTCAGAATATAAATATTTGGTGTGTGGATGCATTCTTACATGGCCGACACTCATGAAAAACGTTGGCACAATTGCATCAAAAATCATGACTTGAGGCCGCACTATAAATACATCAGCGATTCGAACTTTTTCACATGCATGACTTTTACTCCATGAGAGCTGTTCTCAAAAGTATTAGTCTCAGAATATAAATATTTGGTGTGTGGATGCATTCTTACATGGCCGACACTCATGAAAAACGTTGGCACAATTGCATCAAAAATCATGACTTGAGGCCGCACTATAAATACATCAGCGATTCGAACTTTTTCAAATCCATGACTTTTGCTCCATGAGAGCTGTTATCAAAAGTATTAGTCTCAGAATATAAATATTTGGTGTGTGGATGCATTCTTACATGGCCGACACTCATGAAAAACGTTGGCACAATTGCATCAAAAATCATGACTTGAGGCCGCACTATAAATACATCAGCGATTCGAACTTTTTCAAATCCATGACTTTTGCTCCATGAGAGCTGTTATCAAAAGTATTAGTCTCAGAATATAAATATTTGGTGTGTGGATGCATTCTTACATGGCCGACACTCATGAAAAACGTTGGCACAATTGCATCAAAAATCATGACTTGAGGCCGCACTATAAATACATCAGCGATTCGAACTTTTTCACATGCATGACTTTTACTCCATGAGAGCTGTTCTCAAAAGTATTAGTCTCAGAATATAAATATTTGGTGTGTGGATGCATTCTTACATGGCCGACACTCATGAAAAACGTTGGCACAATTGCATCAAAAATCATGACTTGAGGCCGCACTATAAATACATCAACGATTCGAACTTTTTCACATGCATGACTTTTACTCCATGAGAGCTGTTCTCAAAAGTATTAGTCTCAGAATATAAATATTTGGTGTGTGGATGCATTCTTACATGGCCGACACTCATGAAAAACGTTGGCACAATTGCATCAAAAATCATGACTTGAGGCCGCACTATAAATACATCAGCGATTCGAACTTTTTCACATGCATGACTTTTACTCCATGAGAGCTGTTCTCAAAAGTATTAGTCTCAGAATATAAATATTTGGTGTGTGGATGCATTCTTACATGGCCGACACTCATGAAAAACGTTGGCACAATTGCATCAAAAATCATGACTTGAGGCCGCACTATAAATACATCAGCGATTCGAACTTTTTCACATGCATGACTTTTACTCCATGAGAGCTGTTCTCAAAAGTATTAGTCTCAGAATATAAATATTTGGTGTGTGGATGCATTCTTACATGGCCGACACTCATGAAAAACGTTGGCACAATTGCATCAAAAATCATGACTTGAGGCCGCACTATAAATACATCAGCGATTCGAACTTTTTCACATGCATGACTTTTACTCCATGAGAGCTGTTCTCAAAAGTATTAGTCTCAGAATATAAATATTTGGTGTGTGGATGCATTCTTACATGGCCGACACTCATGAAAAACGTTGGCACAATTGCATCAAAAATCATGACTTGAGGCCGCACTATAAATACATCAGCGATTCGAACTTTTTCACATGCATGACTTTTACTCCATGAGAGCTGTTCTCAAAAGTATTAGTCTCAGAATATAAATATTTGGTGTGTGGATGCATTCTTACATGGCCGACACTCATGAAAAACGTTGGCACAATTGCATCAAAAATCATGACTTGAGGCCGCACTATAAATACATCAGCGATTCGAACTTTTTCACATGCATGACTTTTACTCCATGAGAGCTGTTCTCAAAAGTATTAGTCTCAGAATATAAATATTTGGTGTGTGGATGCATTCTTACATGGCCGACACTCATGAAAAACGTTGGCACAATTGCATCAAAAATCATGACTTGAGGCCGCACTATAAATACATCAACGATTCGAACTTTTTCACATGCATGACTTTTACTCCATGAGAGCTGTTCTCAAAAGTATTAGTCTCAGAATATAAATATTTGGTGTGTGGATGCATTCTTACATGGCCGACACTCATGAAAAACGTTGGCACAATTGCATCAAAAATCATGACTTGAGGCCGCACTATAAATACATCAGCGATTCGAACTTTTTCACATGCATGACTTTTACTCCATGAGAGCTGTTCTCAAAAGTATTAGTCTCAGAATATAAATATTTGGTGTGTGGATGCATTCTTACATGGCCGACACTCATGAAAAACGTTGGCACAATTGCATCAAAAATCATGACTTGAGGCCGCACTATAAATACATCAACGATTCGAACTTTTTCAAATCCATGACTTTTGCTCCATGAGAGCTGTTATCAAAAGTATTAGTCTCAGAATATAAATATTTGGTGTGTGGATGCATTCTTACATGGCCGACACTCATGAAAAACGTTGGCACAATTGCATCAAAAATCATGACTTGAGGCCGCACTATAAATACATCAGCGATTCGAACTTTTTCAAATCCATGACTTTTACTCCATGAGAGCTGTTATCAAAAGTATTAGTCTCAGAATATAAATATTTGGTGTGTGGATGCATTCTTACATGGCCGACACTCATGAAAAACGTTGGCACAATTGCATCAAAAATCATGACTTGAGGCCGCACTATAAATACATCAGCGATTCGAACTTTTTCACATGCATGACTTTTACTCCATGAGAGCTGTTCTCAAAAGTATTAGTCTCAGAATATAAATATTTGGTGTGTGGATGCATTCTTACATGGCCGACACTCATGAAAAACGTTGGCACAATTGCATCAAAAATCATGACTTGAGGCCGCACTATAAATACATCAACGATTCGAACTTTTTCACATGCATGACTTTTACTCCATGAGAGCTGTTCTCAAAAGTATTAGTCTCAGAATATAAATATTTGGTGTGTGGATGCATTCTTACATGGCCGACACTCATGAAAAACGTTGGCACAATTGCATCAAAAATCATGACTTGAGGCCGCACTATAAATACATCAGCGATTCGAACTTTTTCACATGCATGACTTTTACTCCATGAGAGCTGTTCTCAAAAGTATTAGTCTCAGAATATAAATATTTGGTGTGTGGATGCATTCTTACATGGCCGACACTCATGAAAAACGTTGGCACAATTGCGTCAAAAATCATGACTTGAGGCCGCACTATAAATACATCAACGATTCGAACTTTTTCACATGCATGACTTTTACTCCATGAGAGCTGTTCTCAAAAGTACTAGTCTCAGAATATAAATATTTGGTGTGTGGATGCATTCTTACATGGCCGACACTCATGAAAAACGTTGGCACAATTGCATCAAAAATCATGACTTGAGGCCGCACTATAAATACATCAGCGATTCGAACTTTTTCACATGCATGACTTTTGCTCCATGAGAGCTGTTCTCAAAAGTATTAGTCTCAGAATATAAATATTTGGTGTGTGGATGCATTCTTACATGGCCGACACTCATGAAAAACGTTGGCACAATTGCATCAAAAATCATGACTTGAGGCCGCACTATAAATACATCAGCGATTCGAACTTTTTCACATGCATGACTTTTACTCCATGAGAGCTGTTCTCAAAAGTATTAGTCTCAGAATATAAATATTTGGTGTGTGGATGCATTCTTACATGGCCGACACTCATGAAAAACGTTGGCACAATTGCATCAAAAATCATGACTTGAGGCCGCACTATAAATACATCAGCGATTCGAACTTTTTCACATGCATGACTTTTACTCCATGAGAGCTGTTCTCAAAAGTATTAGTCTCAGAATATAAATATTTGGTGTGTGGATGCATTCTTACATGGCCGATACTCATGAAAAACGTTGGCACAATTGCATCAAAAATCATGACTTGAGGCCGCACTATAAATACATCAGCGATTCGAACTTTTTCAAATCCATGACTTTTGCTCCATGAGAGCTGTTCTCAAAAGTATTAGTCTCAGAATATAAATATTTGGTGTGTGGATGCATTCTTACATGGCCGACACTCATGAAAAACGTTGGCACAATTGCATCAAAAATCATGACTTGAGGCCGCACTATAAATACATCAGCGATTCGAACTTTTTCACATGCATGACTTTTACTCCATGAGAGCTGTTCTCAAAAGTATTAGTCTCAGAATATAAATATTTGGTGTGTGGATGCATTCTTACATGGCCGACACTCATGAAAAACGTTGGCACAATTGCATCAAAAATCATGACTTGAGGCCGCACTATAAATACATCAGCGATTCGAACTTTTTCACATGCATGACTTTTACTCCATGAGAGCTGTTCTCAAAAGTATTAGTCTCAGAATATAAGTATTTGGTGTGTGGATGCATTCTTACATGGCCGACACTCATGAAAAACGTTGGCACAATTGCATCAAAAATCATGACTTGAGGCCGCACTATAAATACATCAGCGATTCGAACTTTTTCACATGCATGACTTTTGCTCCATGAGAGCTGTTCTCAAAAGTATTAGTCTCAGAATATAAATATTTGGTGTGTGGATGCATTCTTACATGGCCGACACTCATTAAAAACGTTGGCACAATTGCATCAAAAATCATGACTTGAGGCCGCACTATAAATACATCAGCGATTCGAACTTTTTCACATGCATGACTTTTACTCCATGAGAGCTGTTCTCAAAAGTATTAGTCTCAGAATATAAATATTTGGTGTGTGGATGCATTCTTACATGGCCGATACTCATGAAAAACGTTGGCACAATTGCATCAAAAATCATGACTTGAGGCCGCACTATAAATACATCAGCGATTCGAACTTTTTCAAATCCATGACTTTTGCTCCATGAGAGCTGTTCTCAAAAGTATTAGTCTCAGAATATAAATATTTGGTGTGTGGATGCATTCTTACATGGCCGACACTCATGAAAAACGTTGGCACAATTGCATCAAAAATCATGACTTGAGGCCGCACTATAAATACATCAGCGATTCGAACTTTTTCACATGCATGACTTTTACTCCATGAGAGCTGTTCTCAAAAGTATTAGTCTCAGAATATAAATATTTGGTGTGTGGATGCATTCTTACATGGCCGACACTCATGAAAAACGTTGGCACAATTGCATCAAAAATCATGACTTGAGGCCGCACTATAAATACATCAGCGATTCGAACTTTTTCACATGCATGACTTTTACTCCATGAGAGCTGTTCTCAAAAGTACTAGTCTCAGAATATAAATATTTGGTGTGTGGATGCATTCTTACATGGCCGATACTCATGAAAAACGTTGGCACAATTGCATCAAAAATCATGACTTGAGGCCGCACTATAAATACATCAGCGATTCGAACTTTTTCAAATCCATGACTTTTGCTCCATGAGAGCTGTTCTCAAAAGTATTAGTCTCAGAATATAAATATTTGGTGTGTGGATGCATTCTTACATGGCCGACACTCATGAAAAACGTTGGCACAATTGCATCAAAAATCATGACTTGAGGCCGCACTATAAATACATCAGCGATTCGAACTTTTTCACATGCATGACTTTTACTCCATGAGAGCTGTTCTCAAAAGTATTAGTCTCAGAATATAAATATTTGGTGTGTGGATGCATTCTTACATGGCCGACACTCATGAAAAACGTTGGCACAATTGCATCAAAAATCATGACTTGAGGCCGCACTATAAATACATCAGCGATTCGAACTTTTTCACATGCATGACTTTTACTCCATGAGAGCTGTTCTCAAAAGTATTAGTCTCAGAATATAAGTATTTGGTGTGTGGATGCATTCTTACATGGCCGACACTCATGAAAAACGTTGGCACAATTGCATCAAAAATCATGACTTGAGGCCGCACTATAAATACATCAGCGATTCGAACTTTTTCACATGCATGACTTTTGCTCCATGAGAGCTGTTCTCAAAAGTATTAGTCTCAGAATATAAATATTTGGTGTGTGGATGCATTCTTACATGGCCGACACTCATGAAAAACGTTGGCACAATTGCATCAAAAATCATGACTTGAGGCCGCACTATAAATACATCAGCGATTCGAACTTTTTCACATGCATGACTTTTACTCCATGAGAGCTGTTCTCAAAAGTATTAGTCTCAGAATATAAATATTTGGTGTGTGGATGCATTCTTACATGGCCGACACTCATGAAAAACGTTGGCACAATTGCATCAAAAATCATGACTTGAGGCCGCACTATAAATACATCAGCGATTCGAACTTTTTCACATGCATGACTTTTACTCCATGAGAGCTGTTCTCAAAAGTATTAGTCTCAGAATATAAATATTTGGTGTGTGGATGCATTCTTACATGGCCGACACTCATGAAAAACGTTGGCACAATTGCATCAAAAATCATGACTTGAGGCCGCACTATAAATACATCAGCGATTCGAACTTTTTCACATGCATGACTTTTACTCCATGAGAGCTGTTCTCAAAAGTATTAGTCTCAGAATATAAATATTTGGTGTGTGGATGCATTCTTACATGGCCGACACTCATGAAAAACGTTGGCACAATTGCATCAAAAATCATGACTTGAGGCCGCACTATAAATACATCAGCGATTCGAACTTTTTCACATGCATGACTTTTACTCCATGAGAGCTGTTCTCAAAAGTATTAGTCTCAGAATATAAGTATTTGGTGTGTGGATGCATTCTTACATGGCCGACACTCATGAAAAACGTTGGCACAATTGCATCAAAAATCATGACTTGAGGCCGCACTATAAATACATCAGCGATTCGAACTTTTTCACATGCATGACTTTTGCTCCATGAGAGCTGTTCTCAAAAGTATTAGTCTCAGAATATAAATATTTGGTGTGTGGATGCATTCTTACATGGCCGACACTCATTAAAAACGTTGGCACAATTGCATCAAAAATCATGACTTGAGGCCGCACTATAAATACATCAGCGATTCGAACTTTTTCACATGCATGACTTTTACTCCATGAGAGCTGTTCTCAAAAGTACTAGTCTCAGAATATAAATATTTGGTGTGTGGATGCATTCTTACATGGCCGATACTCATGAAAAACGTTGGCACAATTGCATCAAAAATCATGACTTGAGGCCGCACTATAAATACATCAGCGATTCGAACTTTTTCAAATCCATGACTTTTGCTCCATGAGAGCTGTTCTCAAAAGTATTAGTCTCAGAATATAAATATTTGGTGTGTGGATGCATTCTTACATGGCCGACACTCATGAAAAACGTTGGCACAATTGCATCAAAAATCATGACTTGAGGCCGCACTATAAATACATCAGCGATTCGAACTTTTTCACATGCATGACTTTTACTCCATGAGAGCTGTTCTCAAAAGTATTAGTCTCAGAATATAAATATTTGGTGTGTGGATGCATTCTTACATGGCCGACACTCATGAAAAACGTTGGCACAATTGCATCAAAAATCATGACTTGAGGCCGCACTATAAATACATCAGCGATTCGAACTTTTTCACATGCATGACTTTTACTCCATGAGAGCTGTTCTCAAAAGTACTAGTCTCAGAATATAAATATTTGGTGTGTGGATGCATTCTTACATGGCCGATACTCATGAAAAACGTTGGCACAATTGCATCAAAAATCATGACTTGAGGCCGCACTATAAATACATCAGCGATTCGAACTTTTTCAAATCCATGACTTTTGCTCCATGAGAGCTGTTCTCAAAAGTATTAGTCTCAGAATATAAATATTTGGTGTGTGGATGCATTCTTACATGGCCGACACTCATGAAAAACGTTGGCACAATTGCATCAAAAATCATGACTTGAGGCCGCACTATAAATACATCAGCGATTCGAACTTTTTCACATGCATGACTTTTACTCCATGAGAGCTGTTCTCAAAAGTATTAGTCTCAGAATATAAATATTTGGTGTGTGGATGCATTCTTACATGGCCGACACTCATGAAAAACGTTGGCACAATTGCATCAAAAATCATGACTTGAGGCCGCACTATAAATACATCAGCGATTCGAACTTTTTCACATGCATGACTTTTACTCCATGAGAGCTGTTCTCAAAAGTATTAGTCTCAGAATATAAGTATTTGGTGTGTGGATGCATTCTTACATGGCCGACACTCATGAAAAACGTTGGCACAATTGCATCAAAAATCATGACTTGAGGCCGCACTATAAATACATCAGCGATTCGAACTTTTTCACATGCATGACTTTTGCTCCATGAGAGCTGTTCTCAAAAGTATTAGTCTCAGAATATAAATATTTGGTGTGTGGATGCATTCTTACATGGCCGACACTCATGAAAAACGTTGGCACAATTGCATCAAAAATCATGACTTGAGGCCGCACTATAAATACATCAGCGATTCGAACTTTTTCACATGCATGACTTTTACTCCATGAGAGCTGTTCTCAAAAGTATTAGTCTCAGAATATAAATATTTGGTGTGTGGATGCATTCTTACATGGCCGACACTCATGAAAAACGTTGGCACAATTGCATCAAAAATCATGACTTGAGGCCGCACTATAAATACATCAGCGATTCGAACTTTTTCACATGCATGACTTTTACTCCATGAGAGCTGTTCTCAAAAGTATTAGTCTCAGAATATAAATATTTGGTGTGTGGATGCATTCTTACATGGCCGACACTCATGAAAAACGTTGGCACAATTGCATCAAAAATCATGACTTGAGGCCGCACTATAAATACATCAGCGATTCGAACTTTTTCACATGCATGACTTTTACTCCATGAGAGCTGTTCTCAAAAGTATTAGTCTCAGAATATAAATATTTGGTGTGTGGATGCATTCTTACATGGCCGACACTCATGAAAAACGTTGGCACAATTGCATCAAAAATCATGACTTGAGGCCGCACTATAAATACATCAGCGATTCGAACTTTTTCACATGCATGACTTTTACTCCATGAGAGCTGTTCTCAAAAGTATTAGTCTCAGAATATAAATATTTGGTGTGTGGATGCATTCTTACATGGCCGACACTCATGAAAAACGTTGGCACAATTGCATCAAAAATCATGACTTGAGGCCGCACTATAAATACATCAGCGATTCGAACTTTTTCAAATCCATGACTTTTGCTCCATGAGAGCTGTTATCAAAAGTATTAGTCTCAGAATATAAATATTTGGTGTGTGGATGCATTCTTACATGGCCGACACTCATGAAAAACGTTGGCACAATTGCATCAAAAATCATGACTTGAGGCCGCACTATAAATACATCAGCGATTCGAACTTTTTCAAATCCATGACTTTTGCTCCATGAGAGCTGTTATCAAAAGTATTAGTCTCAGAATATAAATATTTGGTGTGTGGATGCATTCTTACATGGCCGACACTCATGAAAAACGTTGGCACAATTGCATCAAAAATCATGACTTGAGGCCGCACTATAAATACATCAGCGATTCGAACTTTTTCACATGCATGACTTTTACTCCATGAGAGCTGTTCTCAAAAGTATTAGTCTCAGAATATAAATATTTGGTGTGTGGATGCATTCTTACATGGCCGACACTCATGAAAAACGTTGGCACAATTGCATCAAAAATCATGACTTGAGGCCGCACTATAAATACATCAACGATTCGAACTTTTTCACATGCATGACTTTTACTCCATGAGAGCTGTTCTCAAAAGTATTAGTCTCAGAATATAAATATTTGGTGTGTGGATGCATTCTTACATGGCCGACACTCATGAAAAACGTTGGCACAATTGCATCAAAAATCATGACTTGAGGCCGCACTATAAATACATCAGCGATTCGAACTTTTTCACATGCATGACTTTTACTCCATGAGAGCTGTTCTCAAAAGTATTAGTCTCAGAATATAAATATTTGGTGTGTGGATGCATTCTTACATGGCCGACACTCATGAAAAACGTTGGCACAATTGCATCAAAAATCATGACTTGAGGCCGCACTATAAATACATCAGCGATTCGAACTTTTTCACATGCATGACTTTTACTCCATGAGAGCTGTTCTCAAAAGTATTAGTCTCAGAATATAAATATTTGGTGTGTGGATGCATTCTTACATGGCCGACACTCATGAAAAACGTTGGCACAATTGCATCAAAAATCATGACTTGAGGCCGCACTATAAATACATCAGCGATTCGAACTTTTTCACATGCATGACTTTTACTCCATGAGAGCTGTTCTCAAAAGTATTAGTCTCAGAATATAAATATTTGGTGTGTGGATGCATTCTTACATGGCCGACACTCATGAAAAACGTTGGCACAATTGCATCAAAAATCATGACTTGAGGCCGCACTATAAATACATCAGCGATTCGAACTTTTTCACATGCATGACTTTTACTCCATGAGAGCTGTTCTCAAAAGTATTAGTCTCAGAATATAAATATTTGGTGTGTGGATGCATTCTTACACTGGCCGACACTCATGAAAAACGTTGGCACAATTGCATCAAAAATCATGACTTGAGGCCGCACTATAAATACATCAGCGATTCGAACTTTTTCACATGCATGACTTTTACTCCATGAGAGCTGTTCTCAAAAGTATTAGTCTCAGAATATAAATATTTGGTGTGTGGATGCATTCTTACATGGCCGACACTCATGAAAACGTTGGCACAATTGCATCAAAAATCATGACTTGAGGCCGCACTATAAATACATCAGCGATTCGAACTTTTTCACATGCATGACTTTTACTCCATGAGAGCTGTTCTCAAAAGTATTAGTCTCAGAATATAAATATTTGGTGTGTGGATGCATTCTTACATGGCCGACACTCATGAAAAACGTTGGCACAATTGCATAAAAAATCATGACTTGAGGCCGCACTATAAATACATCAACGATTCGAACTTTTTCACATGCATGACTTTTACTCCATGAGAGCTGTTCTCAAAAGTATTAGTCTCAGAATATAAATATTTGGTGTGTGGATGCATTCTTACATGGCCGACACTCATGAAAAACGTTGGCACAATTGCATCAAAAATCATGACTTGAGGCCGCACTATAAATACATCAGCGATTCGAACTTTTTCACATGCATGACTTTTGCTCCATGAGAGCTGTTCTCAAAAGTATTAGTCTCAGAATATAAATATTTGGTGTGTGGATGCATTCTTACATGGCCGACACTCATGAAAAACGTTGGCACAATTGCATCAAAAATCATGACTTGAGGCCGCACTATAAATACATCAGCGATTCGAACTTTTTCACATGCATGACTTTTACTCCATGAGAGCTGTTCTCAAAAGTATTAGTCTCAGAATATAAATATTTGGTGTGTGGATGCATTCTTACATGGCCGATACTCATGAAAAACGTTGGCACAATTGCATCAAAAATCATGACTTGAGGCCGCACTATAAATACATCAGCGATTCGAACTTTTTCAAATCCATGACTTTTGCTCCATGAGAGCTGTTCTCAAAAGTATTAGTCTCAGAATATAAATATTTGGTGTGTGGATGCATTCTTACATGGCCGACACTCATGAAAAACGTTGGCACAATTGCATCAAAAATCATGACTTGAGGCCGCACTATAAATACATCAGCGATTCGAACTTTTTCACATGCATGACTTTTACTCCATGAGAGCTGTTCTCAAAAGTATTAGTCTCAGATATAAATATTTGGTGTGTGGATGCATTCTTACATGGCCGACACTCATGAAAAACGTTGGCACAATTGCATCAAAAATCATGACTTGAGGCCGCACTATAAATACATCAGCGATTCGAACTTTTTCACATGCATGACTTTTACTCCATGAGAGCTGTTCTCAAAAGTATTAGTCTCAGAATATAAGTATTTGGTGTGTGGATGCATTCTTACATGGCCGACACTCATGAAAAACGTTGGCACAATTGCATCAAAAATCATGACTTGAGGCCGCACTATAAATACATCAGCGATTCGAACTTTTTCACATGCATGACTTTTACTCCATGAGAGCTGTTCTCAAAAGTATTAGTCTCAGAATATAAATATTTGGTGTGTGGATGCATTCTTACATGGCCGACACTCATGAAAAACGTTGGCACAATTGCATCAAAAATCATGACTTGAGGCCGCACTATAAATACATCAGCGATTCGAACTTTTTCACATGCATGACTTTTACTCCATGAGAGCTGTTCTCAAAAGTATTAGTCTCAGAATATAAATATTTGGTGTGTGGATGCATTCTTACATGGCCGACACTCATGAAAAACGTTGGCACAATTGCATCAAAAATCATGACTTGAGGCCGCACTATAAATACATCAACGATTCGAACTTTTTCACATGCATGACTTTTACTCCATGAGAGCTGTTCTCAAAAGTATTAGTCTCAGAATATAAATATTTGGTGTGTGGATGCATTCTTACATGGCCGACACTCATGAAAAACGTTGGCACAATTGCATCAAAAATCATGACTTGAGGCCGCACTATAAATACATCAGCGATTCGAACTTTTTCACATGCATGACTTTTACTCCATGAGAGCTGTTCTCAAAAGTATTAGTCTCAGAATATAAATATTTGGTGTGTGGATGCATTCTTACATGGCCGACACTCATGAAAAACGTTGGCACAATTGCATCAAAAATCATGACTTGAGGCCGCACTATAAATACATCAACGATTCGAACTTTTTCACATGCATGACTTTTACTCCATGAGAGCTGTTCTCAAAAGTATTAGTCTCAGAATATAAATATTTGGTGTGTGGATGCATTCTTACATGGCCGACACTCATGAAAAACGTTGGCACAATTGCATCAAAAATCATGACTTGAGGCCGCACTATAAATACATCAGCGATTCGAACTTTTTCACATGCATGACTTTTACTCCATGAGAGCTGTTCTCAAAAGTATTAGTCTCAGAATATAAATATTTGGTGTGTGGATGCATTCTTACATGGCCGACACTCATGAAAAACGTTGGCACAATTGCATCAAAAATCATGACTTGAGGCCGCACTATAAATACATCAGCGATTCGAACTTTTTCACATGCATGACTTTTGCTCCATGAGAGCTGTTCTCAAAAGTATTAGTCTCAGAATATAAATATTTGGTGTGTGGATGCATTCTTACATGGCCGACACTCATGAAAAACGTTGGCACAATTGCATCAAAAATCATGACTTGAGGCCGCACTATAAATACATCAGCGATTCGAACTTTTTCAAATCCATGACTTTTGCTCCATGAGAGCTGTTCTCAAAAGTATTAGTCTCAGAATATAAATATTTGGTGTGTGGATGCATTCTTACATGGCCGACACTCATGAAAAACGTTGGCACAATTGCATCAAAAATCATGACTTGAGGCCGCACTATAAATACATCAGCGATTCGAACTTTTTCACATGCATGACTTTTACTCCATGAGAGCTGTTCTCAAAAGTATTAGTCTCAGAATATAAATTTTTGGTGTGTGGATGCATTCTTACATGGCCGACACTCATGAAAAACGTTGGCACAATTGCATCAAAAATCATGACTTGAGGCCGCACTATAAATACATCAGCGATTCGAACTTTTTCACATGCATGACTTTTACTCCATGAGAGCTGTTCTCAAAAGTATTAGTCTCAGAATATAAATATTTGGTGTGTGGATGCATTCTTACATGGCCGACACTCATGAAAAACGTTGGCACAATTGCATCAAAAATCATGACTTGAGGCCGCACTATAAATACATCAGCGATTCGAACTTTTTCACATGCATGACTTTTACTCCATGAGAGCTGTTCTCAAAAGTATTAGTCTCAGAATATAAATATTTGGTGTGTGGATGCATTCTTACATGGCCGACACTCATGAAAAACGTTGGCACAATTGCATCGAACATCATGACTTGAGGCCGCACTATAAATACATCAGCGATTCGAACTTTTTCACATGCATGACTTTTGCTCCATGAGAGCTGTTCTCAAAAGTGTTAGTCTCAGAATATAAATATTTGGTGTGTGGATGCATTCTTACATGGCCGACACTCATGAAAAACGTTGGCACAATTGCATCAAAAATCATGACTTGAGGCCGCACTATAAATACATCAGCGATTCGAACTTTTTCACATGCATGACTTTTACTCCATGAGAGCTGTTCTCAAAAGTATTAGTCTCAGAATATAAATATTTGGTGTGTGGATGCATTCTTACATGGCCGACACTCATGAAAAACGTTGGCACAATTGCATCAAAAATCATGACTTGAGGCCGCACTATAAATACATCAGCGATTCGAACTTTTTCACATGCATGACTTTTACTCCATGAGAGCTGTTCTCAAAAGTATTAGTCTCAGAATATAAATATTTGGTGTGTGGATGCATTCTTACATGGCCGACACTCATGAAAAACGTTGGCACAATTGCATCAAAAATCATGACTTGAGGCCGCACTATAAATACATCAGCGATTCGAACTTTTTCACATGCATGACTTTTACTCCATGAGAGCTGTTCTCAAAAGTATTAGTCTCAGAATATAAATATTTGGTGTGTGGATGCATTCTTACATGGCCGACACTCATAAAAAACGTTGGCACAATTGCATCAAAAATCATGACTTGAGGCCGCACTATAAATACATCAGCGATTCGAACTTTTTCACATGCATGACTTTTACTCCATGAGAGCTGTTCTCAAAAGTATTAGTCTCAGAATATAAATATTTGGTGTGTGGATGCATTCTTACATGGCCGACACTCATGAAAAACGTTGGCACAATTGCATCAAAAATCATGACTTGAGGCCGCACTATAAATACATCAGCGATTCGAACTTTTTCACATGCATGACTTTTACTCCATGAGAGCTGTTCTCAAAAGTATTAGTCTCAGAATATAAATATTTGGTGTGTGGATGCATTCTTACATGGCCGACACTCATGAAAAACGTTGGCACAATTGCATCAAAAATCATGACTTGAGGCCGCACTATAAATACATCAACGATTCGAACTTTTTCACATGCATGACTTTTACTCCATGAGAGCTGTTCTCAAAAGTATTAGTCTCAGAATATAAATATTTGGTGTGTGGATGCATTCTTACATGGCCGACACTCATGAAAAACGTTGGCACAATTGCATCAAAAATCATGACTTGAGGCCGCACTATAAATACATCAGCGATTCGAACTTTTTCAAATCCATGACTTTTGCTCCATGAGAGCTGTTCTCAAAAGTATTAGTCTCAGAATATAAATATTTGGTGTGTGGATGCATTCTTACATGGCCGACACTCATGAAAAACGTTGGCACAATTGCATCAAAAATCATGACTTGAGGCCGCGCTATAAATACATCAGCGATTCGAACTTTTTCACATGCATGACTTTTACTCCATGAGAGCTGTTCTCAAAAGTATTAGTCTCAGAATATAAATATTTGGTGTGTGGATGCATTCTTACATGGCCGACACTCATGAAAAACGTTGGCACAATTGCATCAAAAATCATGACTTGAGGCCGCACTATAAATACATCAGCGATTCGAATTTTTTCACATGCATGACTTTTACTCCATGAGAGCTGTTCTCAAAAGTATTAGTCTCAGAATATAAATATTTGGTGTGTGGATGCATTCTTACATGGCCGACACTCATGAAAAACGTTGGCACAATTGCATCAAAAATCATGACTTGAGGCCGCACTATAAATACATCAGCGATTCGAACTTTTTCACATGCATGACTTTTACTCCATGAGAGCTGTTCTCAAAAGTATTAGTCTCAGAATATAAGTATTTGGTGTGTGGATGCATTCTTACATGGCCGACACTCATGAAAAACGTTGGCACAATTGCATCAAAAATCATGACTTGAGGCCGCACTATAAATACATCAGCGATTCGAACTTTTTCAAATCCATGACTTTTGCTCCATGAGAGCTGTTCTCAAAAGTATTAGTCTCAGAATATAAATATTTGGTGTGTGGATGCATTCTTACATGGCCGACACTCATGAAAAACGTTGGCACAATTGCATCAAAAATCATGACTTGAGGCCGCACTATAAATACATCAGCGATTCGAACTTTTTCAAATCCATGACTTTTGCTCCATGAGAGCTGTTCTCAAAAGTATTAGTCTCAGAATATAAATATTTGGTGTGTGGATGCATTCTTACATGGCCGACACTCATGAAAAACGTTGGCACAATTGCATCAAAAATCATGACTTGAGGCCGCACTATAAATACATCAGCGATTCGAACTTTTTCAAATCCATGACTTTTGCTCCATGAGAGCTGTTCTCAAAAGTATTAGTCTCAGAATATAAATATTTGGTGTGTGGATGCATTCTTACATGGCCGACACTCATGAAAAATGTTTGCACAATTGCATCAAAAATCATGACTTGAGGCCGCACTATAAATACATCAGCGATTCGAACTTTTTCACATGCATGACTTTTACTCCATGAGAGCTGTTCTCAAAAGTATTAGTCTCAGAATATAAATATTTGGTGTGTGGATGCATTCTTACATGGCCGACACTCATGAAAAACGTTGGCACAATTGCATCAAAAATCATGACTTGAGGCCGCACTATAAATACATCAGCGATTCGAACTTTTTCAAATCCATGACTTTTGCTCCATGAGAGCTGTTCTCAAAAGTATTAGTCTCAGAATATAAATATTTGGTGTGTGGATGCATTCTTACATGGCCGACACTCATGAAAAACGTTGGCACAATTGCATCAAAAATCATGACTTGAGGCCGCACTATAAATACATCAGCGATTCGAACTTTTTCAAATCCATGACTTTTGCTCCATGAGAGCTGTTATCAAAAGTATTAGTCTCAGAATATAAATATTTGGTGTGTGGATGCATTCTTACATGGCCGACACTCATGAAAAACGTTGGCACAATTGCATCAAAAATCATGACTTGAGGCCGCACTATAAATACATCAGCGATTCGAACTTTTTCACATGCATGACTTTTACTCCATGAGAGCTGTTCTCAAAAGTATTAGTCTCAGAATATAAATATTTGGTGTGTGGATGCATTCTTACATGGCCGACACTCATGAAAAACGTTGGCACAATTGCATCAAAAATCATGACTTGAGGCCGCACTATAAATACATCAGCGATTCGAACTTTTTCACATGCATGACTTTTACTCCATGAGAGCTGTTCTCAAAAGTATTAGTCTCAGAATATAAATATTTGGTGTGTGGATGCATTCTTACATGGCCGACACTCATGAAAAACGTTGGCACAATTGCATCAAAAATCATGACTTGAGGCCGCACTATAAATACATCAGCGATTCGAACTTTTTCACATGCATGACTTTTACTCCATGAGAGCTGTTCTCAAAAGTATTAGTCTCAGAATATAAATATTTGGTGTGTGGATGCATTCTTACATGGCCGACACTCATGAAAAACGTTGGCACAATTGCATCAAAAATCATGACTTGAGGCCGCACTATAAATACATCAACGATTCGAACTTTTTCACATGCATGACTTTTGCTCCATGAGAGCTGTTCTCAAAAGTATTAGTCTCAGAATATAAGTATTTGGTGTGTGGATGCATTCTTACATGGCCGACACTCATGAAAAACGTTGGCACAATTGCATCAAAAATCATGACTTGAGGCCGCACTATAAATACATCAGCGATTCGAACTTTTTCAAATCCATGACTTTTGCTCCATGAGAGCTGTTCTCAAAAGTATTAGTCTCAGAATATAAATATTTGGTGTGTGGATGCATTCTTACATGGCCGACACTCATGAAAAACGTTGGCACAATTGCATCAAAAATCATGACTTGAGGCCGCACTATAAATACATCAGCGATTCGAACTTTTTCAAATCCATGACTTTTGCTCCATGAGAGCTGTTCTCAAAAGTATTAGTCTCAGAATATAAATATTTGGTGTGTGGATGCATTCTTACATGGCCGACACTCATGAAAAACGTTGGCACAATTGCATCAAAAATCATGACTTGAGGCCGCACTATAAATACATCAGCGATTCGAACTTTTTCAAATCCATGACTTTTGCTCCATGAGAGCTGTTATCAAAAGTATTAGTCTCAGAATATAAATATTTGGTGTGTGGATGCATTCTTACATGGCCGACACTCATGAAAAACGTTGGCACAATTGCATCAAAAATCATGACTTGAGGCCGCACTATAAATACATCAGCGATTCGAACTTTTTCACATGCATGACTTTTACTCCATGAGAGCTGTTCTCAAAAGTATTAGTCTCAGAATATAAATATTTGGTGTGTGGATGCATTCTTACATGGCCGACACTCATGAAAAACGTTGGCACAATTGCATCAAAAATCATGACTTGAGGCCGCACTATAAATACATCAGCGATTCGAACTTTTTCACATGCATGACTTTTACTCCATGAGAGCTGTTCTCAAAAGTATTAGTCTCAGAATATAAATATTTGGTGTGTGGATGCATTCTTACATGGCCGACACTCATGAAAAACGTTGGCACAATTGCATCAAAAATCATGACTTGAGGCCGCACTATAAATACATCAGCGATTCGAACTTTTTCACATGCATGACTTTTACTCCATGAGAGCTGTTCTCAAAAGTATTAGTCTCAGAATATAAATATTTGGTGTGTGGATGCATTCTTACATGGCCGACACTCATGAAAAACGTTGGCACAATTGCATCAAAAATCATGACTTGAGGCCGCACTATAAATACATCAACGATTCGAACTTTTTCACATGCATGACTTTTGCTCCATGAGAGCTGTTCTCAAAAGTATTAGTCTCAGAATATAAGTATTTGGTGTGTGGATGCATTCTTACATGGCCGACACTCATGAAAAACGTTGGCACAATTGCATCAAAAATCATGACTTGAGGCCGCACTATAAATACATCAGCGATTCGAACTTTTTCAAATCCATGACTTTTGCTCCATGAGAGCTGTTCTCAAAAGTATTAGTCTCAGAATATAAATATTTGGTGTGTGGATGCATTCTTACATGGCCGACACTCATGAAAAACGTTGGCACAATTGCATCAAAAATCATGACTTGAGGCCGCACTATAAATACATCAGCGATTCGAACTTTTTCAAATCCATGACTTTTGCTCCATGAGAGCTGTTCTCAAAAGTATTAGTCTCAGAATATAAATATTTGGTGTGTGGATGCATTCTTACATGGCCGACACTCATGAAAAACGTTGGCACAATTGCATCAAAAATCATGACTTGAGGCCGCACTATAAATACATCAGCGATTCGAACTTTTTCAAATCCATGACTTTTGCTCCATGAGAGCTGTTCTCAAAAGTATTAGTCTCAGAATATAAATATTTGGTGTGTGGATGCATTCTTACATGGCCGACACTCATGAAAAATGTTGGCACAATTGCATCAAAAATCATGACTTGAGGCCGCACTATAAATACATCAGCGATTCGAACTTTTTCACATGCATGACTTTTACTCCATGAGAGCTGTTCTCAAAAGTATTAGTCTCAGAATATAAATATTTGGTGTGTGGATGCATTCTTACATGGCCGACACTCATGAAAAACGTTGGCACAATTGCATCAAAAATCATGACTTGAGGCCGCACTATAAATACATCAGCGATTCGAACTTTTTCACATGCATGACTTTTGCTCCATGAGAGCTGTTCTCAAAAGTATTAGTCTCAGAATATAAATATTTGGTGTGTGGATGCATTCTTACATGGCCGACACTCATGAAAAACGTTGGCACAATTGCATCAAAAATCATGACTTGAGGCCGCACTATAAATACATCAGCGATTCGAACTTTTTCAAATCCATGACTTTTGCTCCATGAGAGCTGTTATCAAAAGTATTAGTCTCAGAATATAAATATTTGGTGTGTGGATGCATTCTTACATGGCCGACACTCATGAAAAACGTTGGCACAATTGCATCAAAAATCATGACTTGAGGCCGCACTATAAATACATCAGCGATTCGAACTTTTTCACATGCATGACTTTTACTCCATGAGAGCTGTTCTCAAAAGTATTAGTCTCAGAATATAAATATTTGGTGTGTGGATGCATTCTTACATGGCCGACACTCATGAAAAACGTTGGCACAATTGCATCAAAAATCATGACTTGAGGCCGCACTATAAATACATCAACGATTCGAACTTTTTCACATGCATGACTTTTACTCCATGAGAGCTGTTCTCAAAAGTATTAGTCTCAGAATATAAATATTTGGTGTGTGGTTGCATTCTTACATGGCCGACACTCATGAAAAACGTTGGCACAATTGCATCAAACATCATGACTTGAGGCCGCACTATAAATACATCAGCGATTCGAACTTTTTCACATGCATGACTTTTGCTCCATGAGAGCTGTTCTCAAAAGTATTAGTCTCAGAATATAAATATTTGGTGTGTGGATGCATTCTTACATGGCCGACACTCATGAAAAACGTTGGCACAATTGCATCAAAAATCATGACTTGAGGCCGCACTATAAATACATCAGCGATTCGAACTTTTTCACATGCATGACTTTTACTCCATGAGAGCTGTTCTCAAAAGTATTAGTCTCAGAATATAAATATTTGGTGTGTGGATGCATTCTTACATGGCCGACACTCATGAAAAACGTTGGCACAATTGCATCAAAAATCATGACTTGAGGCCGCACTATAAATACATCAGCGATTCGAACTTTTTCACATGCATGACTTTTACTCCATGAGAGCTGTTCTCAAAAGTATTAGTCTCAGAATATAAATATTTGGTGTGTGGATGCATTCTTACATGGCCGACACTCATGAAAAACGTTGGCACAATTGCATCAAAAATCATGACTTGAGGCCGCACTATAAATACATCAGCGATTCGAACTTTTTCAAATCCATGACTTTTGCTCCATGAGAGCTGTTATCAAAAGTATTAGTCTCAGAATATAAATATTTGGTGTGTGGATGCATTCTTACATGGCCGACACTCATGAAAAACGTTGGCACAATTGCATCAAAAATCATGACTTGAGGCCGCACTATAAATACATCAGCGATTCGAACTTTTTCACATGCATGACTTTTACTCCATGAGAGCTGTTCTCAAAAGTATTAGTCTCAGAATATAAATATTTGGTGTGTGGATGCATTCTTACATGGCCGACACTCATGAAAAACGTTGGCACAATTGCATCAAAAATCATGACTTGAGGCCGCACTATAAATACATCAGCGATTCGAACTTTTTCACATGCATGACTTTTACTCCATGAGAGCTGTTCTCAAAAGTATTAGTCTCAGAATATAAATATTTGGTGTGTGGATGCATTCTTACATGGCCGACACTCATGAAAAACGTTGGCACAATTGCATCAAAAATCATGACTTGAGGCCGCACTATAAATACATCAGCGATTCGAACTTTTTCACATGCATGACTTTTACTCCATGAGAGCTGTTCTCAAAAGTATTAGTCTCAGAATATAAATATTTGGTGTGTGGATGCATTCTTACATGGCCGACACTCATGAAAAACGTTGGCACAATTGCATCAAAAATCATGACTTGAGGCCGCACTATAAATACATCAGCGATTCGAACTTTTTCACATGCATGACTTTTACTCCATGAGAGCTGTTCTCAAAAGTATTAGTCTCAGAATATAAATATTTGGTGTGTGGATGCATTCTTACATGGCCGACACTCATGAAAAACGTTGGCACAATTGCATCAAAAATCATGACTTGAGGCCGCACTATAAATACATCAGCGATTCGAACTTTTTCACATGCATGACTTTTACTCCATGAGAGCTGTTCTCAAAAGTATTAGTCTCAGAATATAAATATTTGGTGTGTGGATGCATTCTTACATGGCCGACACTCATGAAAAACGTTGGCACAATTGCATCAAAAATCATGACTTGAGGCCGCACTATAAATACATCAGCGATTCGAACTTTTTCACATGCATGACTTTTACTCCATGAGAGCTGTTCTCAAAAGTATTAGTCTCAGAATATAAATATTTGGTGTGTGGATGCATTCTTACATGGCCGACACTCATGAAAAACGTTGGCACAATTGCATCAAAAATCATGACTTGAGGCCGCACTATAAATACATCAGCGATTCGAACTTTTTCACATGCATGACTTTTACTCCATGAGAGCTGTTCTCAAAAGTATTAGTCTCAGAATATAAATATTTGGTGTGTGGATGCATTCTTACATGGCCGACACTCATGAAAAACGTTGGCACAATTGCATCAAAAATCATGACTTGAGGCCGCACTATAAATACATCAGCGATTCGAACTTTTTCAAATCCATGACTTTTGCTCCATGAGAGCTGTTATCAAAAGTATTAGTCTCAGAATATAAATATTTGGTGTGTGGATGCATTCTTACATGGCCGACACTCATGAAAAACGTTGGCACAATTGCATCAAAAATCATGACTTGAGGCCGCACTATAAATACATCAGCGATTCGAACTTTTTCAAATCCATGACTTTTGCTCCATGAGAGCTGTTATCAAAAGTATTAGTCTCAGAATATAAATATTTGGTGTGTGGATGCATTCTTACATGGCCGACACTCATGAAAAACGTTGGCACAATTGCATCAAAAATCATGACTTGAGGCCGCACTATAAATACATCAGCGATTCGAACTTTTTCACATGCATGACTTTTACTCCATGAGAGCTGTTCTCAAAAGTATTAGTCTCAGAATATAAATATTTGGTGTGTGGATGCATTCTTACATGGCCGACACTCATGAAAAACGTTGGCACAATTGCATCAAAAATCATGACTTGAGGCCGCACTATAAATACATCAACGATTCGAACTTTTTCACATGCATGACTTTTACTCCATGAGAGCTGTTCTCAAAAGTATTAGTCTCAGAATATAAATATTTGGTGTGTGGATGCATTCTTACATGGCCGACACTCATGAAAAACGTTGGCACAATTGCATCAAAAATCATGACTTGAGGCCGCACTATAAATACATCAGCGATTCGAACTTTTTCACATGCATGACTTTTACTCCATGAGAGCTGTTCTCAAAAGTATTAGTCTCAGAATATAAATATTTGGTGTGTGGATGCATTCTTACATGGCCGACACTCATGAAAAACGTTGGCACAATTGCATCAAAAATCATGACTTGAGGCCGCACTATAAATACATCAGCGATTCGAACTTTTTCACATGCATGACTTTTACTCCATGAGAGCTGTTCTCAAAAGTATTAGTCTCAGAATATAAATATTTGGTGTGTGGATGCATTCTTACATGGCCGACACTCATGAAAAACGTTGGCACAATTGCATCAAAAATCATGACTTGAGGCCGCACTATAAATACATCAGCGATTCGAACTTTTTCACATGCATGACTTTTACTCCATGAGAGCTGTTCTCAAAAGTATTAGTCTCAGAATATAAATATTTGGTGTGTGGATGCATTCTTACATGGCCGACACTCATGAAAAACGTTGGCACAATTGCATCAAAAATCATGACTTGAGGCCGCACTATAAATACATCAGCGATTCGAACTTTTTCACATGCATGACTTTTACTCCATGAGAGCTGTTCTCAAAAGTATTAGTCTCAGAATATAAATATTTGGTGTGTGGATGCATTCTTACATGGCCGACACTCATGAAAAACGTTGGCACAATTGCATCAAAAATCATGACTTGAGGCCGCACTATAAATACATCAGCGATTCGAACTTTTTCACATGCATGACTTTTACTCCATGAGAGCTGTTCTCAAAAGTATTAGTCTCAGAATATAAATATTTGGTGTGTGGATGCATTCTTACATGGCCGACACTCATGAAAAACGTTGGCACAATTGCATCAAAAATCATGACTTGAGGCCGCACTATAAATACATCAACGATTCGAACTTTTTCACATGCATGACTTTTACTCCATGAGAGCTGTTCTCAAAAGTATTAGTCTCAGAATATAAATATTTGGTGTGTGGATGCATTCTTACATGGCCGACACTCATGAAAAACGTTGGCACAATTGCATCAAAAATCATGACTTGAGGCCGCACTATAAATACATCAGCGATTCGAACTTTTTCACATGCATGACTTTTACTCCATGAGAGCTGTTCTCAAAAGTATTAGTCTCAGAATATAAATATTTGGTGTGTGGATGCATTCTTACATGGCCGACACTCATGAAAAACGTTGGCACAATTGCATCAAAAATCATGACTTGAGGCCGCACTATAAATACATCAACGATTCGAACTTTTTCAAATCCATGACTTTTGCTCCATGAGAGCTGTTCTCAAAAGTATTAGTCTCAGAATATAAATATTTGGTGTGTGGATGCATTCTTACATGGCCGACACTCATGAAAAACGTTGGCACAATTGCATCAAAAATCATGACTTGAGGCCGCACTATAAATACATCAGCGATTCGAACTTTTTCACATGCATGACTTTTACTCCATGAGAGCTGTTCTCAAAAGTATTAGTCTCAGAATATAAATATTTGGTGTGTGGATGCATTCTTACATGGCCGACACTCATGAAAAACGTTGGCACAATTGCATCAAAAATCATGACTTGAGGCCGCACTATAAATACATCAGCGATTCGAACTTTTTCACATGCATGACTTTTACTCCATGAGAGCTGTTCTCAAAAGTACTAGTCTCAGAATATAAATATTTGGTGTGTGGATGCATTCTTACATGGCCGATACTCATGAAAAACGTTGGCACAATTGCATCAAAAATCATGACTTGAGGCCGCACTATAAATACATCAGCGATTCGAACTTTTTCAAATCCATGACTTTTGCTCCATGAGAGCTGTTCTCAAAAGTATTAGTCTCAGAATATAAATATTTGGTGTGTGGATGCATTCTTACATGGCCGACACTCATGAAAAACGTTGGCACAATTGCATCAAAAATCATGACTTGAGGCCGCACTATAAATACATCAGCGATTCGAACTTTTTCACATGCATGACTTTTACTCCATGAGAGCTGTTCTCAAAAGTATTAGTCTCAGAATATAAATATTTGGTGTGTGGATGCATTCTTACATGGCCGACACTCATGAAAAACGTTGGCACAATTGCATCAAAAATCATGACTTGAGGCCGCACTATAAATACATCAGCGATTCGAACTTTTTCACATGCATGACTTTTACTCCATGAGAGCTGTTCTCAAAAGTACTAGTCTCAGAATATAAATATTTGGTGTGTGGATGCATTCTTACATGGCCGATACTCATGAAAAACGTTGGCACAATTGCATCAAAAATCATGACTTGAGGCCGCACTATAAATACATCAGCGATTCGAACTTTTTCAAATCCATGACTTTTGCTCCATGAGAGCTGTTCTCAAAAGTATTAGTCTCAGAATATAAATATTTGGTGTGTGGATGCATTCTTACATGGCCGACACTCATGAAAAACGTTGGCACAATTGCATCAAAAATCATGACTTGAGGCCGCACTATAAATACATCAGCGATTCGAACTTTTTCACATGCATGACTTTTACTCCATGAGAGCTGTTCTCAAAAGTATTAGTCTCAGAATATAAATATTTGGTGTGTGGATGCATTCTTACATGGCCGACACTCATGAAAAACGTTGGCACAATTGCATCAAAAATCATGACTTGAGGCCGCACTATAAATACATCAGCGATTCGAACTTTTTCACATGCATGACTTTTACTCCATGAGAGCTGTTCTCAAAAGTATTAGTCTCAGAATATAAGTATTTGGTGTGTGGATGCATTCTTACATGGCCGACACTCATGAAAAACGTTGGCACAATTGCATCAAAAATCATGACTTGAGGCCGCACTATAAATACATCAGCGATTCGAACTTTTTCACATGCATGACTTTTGCTCCATGAGAGCTGTTCTCAAAAGTATTAGTCTCAGAATATAAATATTTGGTGTGTGGATGCATTCTTACATGGCCGACACTCATGAAAAACGTTGGCACAATTGCATCAAAAATCATGACTTGAGGCCGCACTATAAATACATCAGCGATTCGAACTTTTTCACATGCATGACTTTTACTCCATGAGAGCTGTTCTCAAAAGTATTAGTCTCAGAATATAAATATTTGGTGTGTGGATGCATTCTTACATGGCCGACACTCATGAAAAACGTTGGCACAATTGCATCAAAAATCATGACTTGAGGCCGCACTATAAATACATCAGCGATTCGAACTTTTTCACATGCATGACTTTTACTCCATGAGAGCTGTTCTCAAAAGTATTAGTCTCAGAATATAAATATTTGGTGTGTGGATGCATTCTTACATGGCCGACACTCATGAAAAACGTTGGCACAATTGCATCAAAAATCATGACTTGAGGCCGCACTATAAATACATCAGCGATTCGAACTTTTTCACATGCATGACTTTTACTCCATGAGAGCTGTTCTCAAAAGTATTAGTCTCAGAATATAAGTATTTGGTGTGTGGATGCATTCTTACATGGCCGACACTCATGAAAAACGTTGGCACAATTGCATCAAAAATCATGACTTGAGGCCGCACTATAAATACATCAGCGATTCGAACTTTTTCACATGCATGACTTTTACTCCATGAGAGCTGTTCTCAAAAGTATTAGTCTCAGAATATAAATATTTGGTGTGTGGATGCATTCTTACATGGCCGACACTCATGAAAAACGTTGGCACAATTGCATCAAAAATCATGACTTGAGGCCGCACTATAAATACATCAGCGATTCGAACTTTTTCAAATCCATGACTTTTGCTCCATGAGAGCTGTTATCAAAAGTATTAGTCTCAGAATATAAATATTTGGTGTGTGGATGCATTCTTACATGGCCGACACTCATGAAAAACGTTGGCACAATTGCATCAAAAATCATGACTTGAGGCCGCACTATAAATACATCAGCGATTCGAACTTTTTCAAATCCATGACTTTTGCTCCATGAGAGCTGTTATCAAAAGTATTAGTCTCAGAATATAAATATTTGGTGTGTGGATGCATTCTTACATGGCCGACACTCATGAAAAACGTTGGCACAATTGCATCAAAAATCATGACTTGAGGCCGCACTATAAATACATCAGCGATTCGAACTTTTTCACATGCATGACTTTTACTCCATGAGAGCTGTTCTCAAAAGTATTAGTCTCAGAATATAAATATTTGGTGTGTGGATGCATTCTTACATGGCCGACACTCATGAAAAACGTTGGCACAATTGCATCAAAAATCATGACTTGAGGCCGCACTATAAATACATCAACGATTCGAACTTTTTCACATGCATGACTTTTACTCCATGAGAGCTGTTCTCAAAAGTATTAGTCTCAGAATATAAATATTTGGTGTGTGGATGCATTCTTACATGGCCGACACTCATGAAAAACGTTGGCACAATTGCATCAAAAATCATGACTTGAGGCCGCACTATAAATACATCAGCGATTCGAACTTTTTCACATGCATGACTTTTACTCCATGAGAGCTGTTCTCAAAAGTATTAGTCTCAGAATATAAATATTTGGTGTGTGGATGCATTCTTACATGGCCGACACTCATGAAAAACGTTGGCACAATTGCATCAAAAATCATGACTTGAGGCCGCACTATAAATACATCAGCGATTCGAACTTTTTCACATGCATGACTTTTACTCCATGAGAGCTGTTCTCAAAAGTATTAGTCTCAGAATATAAATATTTGGTGTGTGGATGCATTCTTACATGGCCGACACTCATGAAAAACGTTGGCACAATTGCATCAAAAATCATGACTTGAGGCCGCACTATAAATACATCAGCGATTCGAACTTTTTCACATGCATGACTTTTACTCCATGAGAGCTGTTCTCAAAAGTATTAGTCTCAGAATATAAATATTTGGTGTGTGGATGCATTCTTACATGGCCGACACTCATGAAAAACGTTGGCACAATTGCATCAAAAATCATGACTTGAGGCCGCACTATAAATACATCAGCGATTCGAACTTTTTCACATGCATGACTTTTACTCCATGAGAGCTGTTCTCAAAAGTATTAGTCTCAGAATATAAATATTTGGTGTGTGGATGCATTCTTACATGGCCGACACTCATGAAAAACGTTGGCACAATTGCATCAAAAATCATGACTTGAGGCCGCACTATAAATACATCAGCGATTCGAACTTTTTCACATGCATGACTTTTACTCCATGAGAGCTGTTCTCAAAAGTATTAGTCTCAGAATATAAATATTTGGTGTGTGGATGCATTCTTACATGGCCGACACTCATGAAAAACGTTGGCACAATTGCATCAAAAATCATGACTTGAGGCCGCACTATAAATACATCAGCGATTCGAACTTTTTCACATGCATGACTTTTACTCCATGAGAGCTGTTCTCAAAAGTATTAGTCTCAGAATATAAATATTTGGTGTGTGGATGCATTCTTACATGGCCGACACTCATGAAAAAACGTTGGCACAATTGCATAAAAAATCATGACTTGAGGCCGCACTATAAATACATCAACGATTCGAACTTTTTCACATGCATGACTTTTACTCCATGAGAGCTGTTCTCAAAAGTATTAGTCTCAGAATATAAATATTTGGTGTGTGGATGCATTCTTACATGGCCGACACTCATGAAAAACGTTGGCACAATTGCATCAAAAATCATGACTTGAGGCCGCACTATAAATACATCAGCGATTCGAACTTTTTCACATGCATGACTTTTGCTCCATGAGAGCTGTTCTCAAAAGTATTAGTCTCAGAATATAAATATTTGGTGTGTGGATGCATTCTTACATGGCCGACACTCATGAAAAACGTTGGCACAATTGCATCAAAAATCATGACTTGAGGCCGCACTATAAATACATCAGCGATTCGAACTTTTTCACATGCATGACTTTTACTCCATGAGAGCTGTTCTCAAAAGTATTAGTCTCAGAATATAAATATTTGGTGTGTGGATGCATTCTTACATGGCCGACACTCATGAAAAACGTTGGCACAATTGCATCAAAAATCATGACTTGAGGCCGCACTATAAATACATCAGCGATTCGAACTTTTTCACATGCATGACTTTTACTCCATGAGAGCTGTTCTCAAAAGTATTAGTCTCAGAATATAAATATTTGGTGTGTGGATGCATTCTTACATGGCCGATACTCATGAAAAACGTTGGCACAATTGCATCAAAAATCATGACTTGAGGCCGCACTATAAATACATCAGCGATTCGAACTTTTTCAAATCCATGACTTTTGCTCCATGAGAGCTGTTCTCAAAAGTATTAGTCTCAGAATATAAATATTTGGTGTGTGGATGCATTCTTACATGGCCGACACTCATGAAAAACGTTGGCACAATTGCATCAAAAATCATGACTTGAGGCCGCACTATAAATACATCAGCGATTCGAACTTTTTCACATGCATGACTTTTACTCCATGAGAGCTGTTCTCAAAAGTATTAGTCTCAGAATATAAATATTTGGTGTGTGGATGCATTCTTACATGGCCGACACTCATGAAAAACGTTGGCACAATTGCATCAAAAATCATGACTTGAGGCCGCACTATAAATACATCAGCGATTCGAACTTTTTCACATGCATGACTTTTACTCCATGAGAGCTGTTCTCAAAAGTATTAGTCTCAGAATATAAATATTTGGTGTGTGGATGCATTCTTACATGGCCGACACTCATGAAAAACGTTGGCACAATTGCATCAAAAATCATGACTTGAGGCCGCACTATAAATACATCAGCGATTCGAACTTTTTCACATGCATGACTTTTGCTCCATGAGAGCTGTTCTCAAAAGTATTAGTCTCAGAATATAAATATTTGGTGTGTGGATGCATTCTTACATGGCCGACACTCATTAAAAACGTTGGCACAATTGCATCAAAAATCATGACTTGAGGCCGCACTATAAATACATCAGCGATTCGAACTTTTTCACATGCATGACTTTTACTCCATGAGAGCTGTTCTCAAAAGTATTAGTCTCAGAATATAAATATTTGGTGTGTGGATGCATTCTTACATGGCCGATACTCATGAAAAACGTTGGCACAATTGCATCAAAAATCATGACTTGAGGCCGCACTATAAATACATCAGCGATTCGAACTTTTTCAAATCCATGACTTTTGCTCCATGAGAGCTGTTCTCAAAAGTATTAGTCTCAGAATATAAATATTTGGTGTGTGGATGCATTCTTACATGGCCGACACTCATGAAAAACGTTGGCACAATTGCATCAAAAATCATGACTTGAGGCCGCACTATAAATACATCAGCGATTCGAACTTTTTCACATGCATGACTTTTACTCCATGAGAGCTGTTCTCAAAAGTATTAGTCTCAGAATATAAATATTTGGTGTGTGGATGCATTCTTACATGGTCGACCCTCATGAAAAAACGTTGGCGCAATTGCATAAAAAATTCATGACTTGAGGCCGAACTATAAATACATCAGCGATTCGAACTTTTTCACATGCATGACTTTTACGCCATGAGAGCTATTCTCAAAAGCATTAGTTTCCGAACAAAAATGTTTGGTGTATGGATGCATTCTTACATGGTCGATCCTCATGAAAAAAATTGGCGCAATTGCATAAAAATTCATGACTTGAGGCCGAACTATAAATACATCAGCGATTCGAACTTTTTCACATGCATCACTTTTACGCCATGAGAGCTATTCCCAAAAGTATTAGTTTCCGAACAAAAATATTTGGTGTGTGGATGCATTCTTACATGGTCGACCGACATAAAAAAAAATGGCGCAATTGCAAAAATATTCATGACTTGAGGCCGAACTATAAATACATCAGCGATTCGAACTTTTTCACATGCATGACTTTTACGCCATGAGAGCTATTCTCAAAAGCATTAGTTTCCGAACAAAAATGTTTGGTGTATGGATGCATTCTTACATGGTCGACCGACATGAAAA
>NW_025963899.1:0-77731 GCF_023055435.1 Haliotis rufescens
ACCAGCCAAGTCTGAGACTCCTACCATGATATGACCTTTTTGGTCAAAAATGCTGTAAAAAGACTATAAGTCTAACACCTAGTACTCCAATGACACCAAAAATTAAAAATTCTCGCAGCGATTTGAAACTTTGCATGCGGGTAGACCTTGACCTGGAGGTCACGTTTTCACCGTCCTTGACCCCCGCTCACCCCTGTGAGTGGAGCTATGGGCGATCAAAGACGATCTCAACATTGGCTCCAAAGTGAAAAATGTTCAGTTCAGTATGTCCCAAATGACCTGAGGAGTCGACCAGCCAAGTCTGAGACTCCTACCATGATATGACCTTTTTGGTCAAAAATGCTGTAAAAAGACTATAAGTCTAACACCTCGTACTCCAATGACACCAAAAATTAAAAATTCTCGCAGCGATTTGAAACTTTGCATGCGGGTAGACCTTGACCTGGAGGTCACGTTTTCACCGTCCTTGACCCCCGCTCACCCCTGTGAGTGGAGCTATGGGCGATCAAAGACGATCTCAACATTGGCTCCAAAGTGAAAAATGTTCAGTTCAGTATGTCCCAAATGACCTGAGGAGTCGACCAGCCAAGTCTGAGACTCCTACCATGATATGACCTTTTTGGTCAAAAATGCTGTAAAAAGACTATAAGTCTAACACCTCGTACTCCAATGACACCAAAAATTAAAAATTCTCGCAGCGATTTGAAACTTTGCATGCGGGTAGACCTTGACCTGGAGGTCACGTTTTCACCGTCCTTGACCCCCGCTCACCCCTGTGAGTGGAGCTATGGGCGATCAAAGACGATCTCAACATTGGCTCCAAAGTGAAAAATGTTCAGTTCAGTATGTCCCAAATGACCTGAGGAGTCGACCAGCCAAGTCTGAGACTCCTACCATGATATGACCTTTTTGGTCAAAAATGCTGTAAAAAGACTATAAGTCTAACACCTCGTACTCCAATGACACCAAAAATTAAAAATTCTCGCAGCGATTTGAAACTTTGCATGCGGGTAGACCTTGACCTGGAGGTCACGTTTTCACCGTCCTTGACCCCCGCTCACCCCTGTGAGTGGAGCTATGGGCGATCAAAGACGATCTCAACATTGGCTCCAAAGTGAAAAATGTTCAGTTCAGTATGTCCCAAATGACCTGAGGAGTCGACCAGCCAAGTCTGAGACTCCTACCATGATATGACCTTTTTGGTCAAAAATGCTGTAAAAAGACTATAAGTCTAACACCTCGTACTCCAATGACACCAAAAATTAAAAATTCTCGCAGCGATTTGAAACTTTGCATGCGGGTAGACCTTGACCTGGAGGTCACGTTTTCACCGTCCTTGACCCCCGCTCACCCCTGTGAGTGGAGCTATGGGCGATCAAAGACGATCTCAACATTGGCTCCAAAGTGAAAAATGTTCAGTTCAGTATGTCCCAAATGACCTGAGGAGTCGACCAGCCAAGTCTGAGACTCCTACCATGATATGACCTTTTTGGTCAAAAATGCTGTAAAAAGACTATAAGTCTAACACCTCGTACTCCAATGACACCAAAAATTAAAAATTCTCGCAGCGATTTGAAACTTTGCATGCGGGTAGACCTTGACCTGGAGGTCACGTTTTCACCGTCCTTGACCCCCGCTCACCCCTGTGAGTGGAGCTATGGGCGATCAAAGACGATCTCAACATTGGCTCCAAAGTGAAAAATGTTCAGTTCAGTATGTCCCAAATGACCTGAGGAGTCGACCAGCCAAGTCTGAGACTCCTACCATGATATGACCTTTTTGGTCAAAAATGCTGTAAAAAGACTATAAGTCTAACACCTCGTACTCCAATGACACCAAAAATTAAAAATTCTCGCAGCGATTTGAAACTTTGCATGCGGGTAGACCTTGACCTGGAGGTCACGTTTTCACCGTCCTTGACCCCCGCTCACCCCTGTGAGTGGAGCTATGGGCGATCAAAGACGATCTCAACATTGGCTCCAAAGTGAAAAATGTTCAGTTCAGTATGTCCCAAATGACCTGAGGAGTCGACCAGCCAAGTCTGAGACTCCTACCATGATATGACCTTTTTGGTCAAAAATGCTGTAAAAAGACTATAAGTCTAACACCTCGTACTCCAATGACACCAAAAATTAAAAATTCTCGCAGCGATTTGAAACTTTGCATGCGGGTAGACCTTGACCTGGAGGTCACGTTTTCACCGTCCTTGACCCCCGCTCACCCCTGTGAGTGGAGCTATGGGCGATCAAAGACGATCTCAACATTGGCTCCAAAGTGAAAAATGTTCAGTTCAGTATGTCCCAAATGACCTGAGGAGTCGACCAGCCAAGTCTGAGACTCCTACCATGATATGACCTTTTTGGTCAAAAATGCTGTAAAAAGACTATAAGTCTAACACCTCGTACTCCAATGACACCAAAAATTAAAAATTCTCGCAGCGATTTGAAACTTTGCATGCGGGTAGACCTTGACCTGGAGGTCACGTTTTCACCGTCCTTGACCCCCGCTCACCCCTGTGAGTGGAGCTATGGGCGATCAAAGACGATCTCAACATTGGCTCCAAAGTGAAAAATGTTCAGTTCAGTATGTCCCAAATGACCTGAGGAGTCGACCAGCCAAGTCTGAGACTCCTACCATGATATGACCTTTTTGGTCAAAAATGCTGTAAAAAGACTATAAGTCTAACACCTCGTACTCCAATGACACCAAAAATTAAAAATTCTCGCAGCGATTTGAAACTTTGCATGCGGGTAGACCTTGACCTGGAGGTCACGTTTTCACCGTCCTTGACCCCCGCTCACCCCTGTGAGTGGAGCTATGGGCGATCAAAGACGATCTCAACATTGGCTCCAAAGTGAAAAATGTTCAGTTCAGTATGTCCCAAATGACCTGAGGAGTCGACCAGCCAAGTCTGAGACTCCTACCATGATATGACCTTTTTGGTCAAAAATGCTGTAAAAAGACTATAAGTCTAACACCTCGTACTCCAATGACACCAAAAATTAAAAATTCTCGCAGCGATTTGAAACTTTGCATGCGGGTAGACCTTGACCTGGAGGTCACGTTTTCACCGTCCTTGACCCCCGCTCACCCCTGTGAGTGGAGCTATGGGCGATCAAAGACGATCTCAACATTGGCTCCAAAGTGAAAAATGTTCAGTTCAGTATGTCCCAAATGACCTGAGGAGTCGACCAGCCAAGTCTGAGACTCCTACCATGATATGACCTTTTTGGTCAAATGTAAAAAAGACTATAAGTCTAACACCTAGTACTCCAATGACACCAAAAATTAAAAATTCTCGCAGCGATTTGAAACTTTGCATGCGGGTAGACCTTGACCTGGAGGTCACGTTTTCACCGTCCTTGACCCCCGCTCACCCCTGTGAGTGGAGCTATGGGCGATCAAAGACGATCTCAACATTGGCTCCAAAGTGAAAAATGTTCAGTTCAGTATGGTCCCAAATGACCTGAGGAGTCGACCAGCCAAGTCTGAGACTCCTACCATGATATGACCTTTTTGGTCAAAAATGCTGTAAAAAGACTATAAGTCTAACACCTAGTACTCCAATGACACCAAAAATTAAAAATTCTCGCAGCGATTTGAAACTTTGCATGCGGGTAGACCTTGACCTGGAGGTCACGTTTTCACCGTCCTTGACCCCCGCTCACCCCTGTGAGTGGAGCTATGGGCGATCAAAGACGATCTCAACATTGGCTCCAAAGTGAAAAATGTTCAGTTCAGTATGTCCCAAATGACCTGAGGAGTCGACCAGCCAAGTCTGAGACTCCTACCATGATATGACCTTTTTGGTCAAAAATGCTGTAAAAAGACTATAAGTCTAACACCTAGTACTCCAATGACACCAAAAATTAAAAATTCTCGCAGCGATTTGAAACTTTGCATGCGGGTAGACCTTGACCTGGAGGTCACGTTTTCACCGTCCTTGACCCCCGCTCACCCCTGTGAGTGGAGCTATGGGCGATCAAAGACGATCTCAACATTGGCTCCAAAGTGAAAAATGTTCAGTTCAGTATGTCCCAAATGACCTGAGGAGTCGACCAGCCAAGTCTGAGACTCCTACCATGATATGACCTTTTTGGTCAAAAATGCTGTAAAAAGACTATAAGTCTAACACCTAGTACTCCAATGACACCAAAAATTAAAAATTCTCGCAGCGATTTGAAACTTTGCATGCGGGTAGACCTTGACCTGGAGGTCACGTTTTCACCGTCCTTGACCCCCGCTCACCCCTGTGAGTGGAGCTATGGGCGATCAAAGACGATCTCAACATTGGCTCCAAAGTGAAAAATGTTCAGTTCAGTATGTCCCCAAATGACCTGAGGAGTCGACCAGCCAAGTCTGAGACTCCTACCATGATATGACCTTTTTGGTCAAAAATGCTGTAAAAAGACTATAAGTCTAACACCTAGTACTCCAATGACACCAAAAATTAAAAATTCTCGCAGCGATTTGAAACTTTGCATGCGGGTAGACCTTGACCTGGAGGTCACGTTTTCACCGTCCTTGACCCCCGCTCACCCCTGTGAGTGGAGCTATGGGCGATCAAAGACGATCTCAACATTGGCTCCAAAGTGAAAAATGTTCAGTTCAGTATGTCCCAAATGACCTGAGGAGTCGACCAGCCAAGTCTGAGACTCCTACCATGATATGACCTTTTTGGTCAAAAATGCTGTAAAAAGACTATAAGTCTAACACCTAGTACTCCAATGACACCAAAAATTAAAAATTCTCGCAGCGATTTGAAACTTTGCATGCGGGTAGACCTTGACCTGGAGGTCACGTTTTCACCGTCCTTGACCCCCGCTCACCCCTGTGAGTGGAGCTATGGGCGATCAAAGACGATCTCAACATTGGCTCCAAAGTGAAAAATGTTCAGTTCAGTATGTCCCAAATGACCTGAGGAGTCGACCAGCCAAGTCTGAGACTCCTACCATGATATGACCTTTTTGGTCAAAAATGCTGTAAAAAGACTATAAGTCTAACACCTAGTACTCCAATGACACCAAAAATTAAAAATTCTCGCAGCGATTTGAAACTTTGCATGCGGGTAGACCTTGACCTGGAGGTCACGTTTTCACCGTCCTTGACCCCCGCTCACCCCTGTGAGTGGAGCTATGGGCGATCAAAGACGATCTCAACATTGGCTCCAAAGTGAAAAATGTTCAGTTCAGTATGTCCCAAATGACCTGAGGAGTCGACCAGCCAAGTCTGAGACTCCTACCATGATATGACCTTTTTGGTCAAAAATGCTGTAAAAAGACTATAAGTCTAACACCTAGTACTCCAATGACACCAAAAATTAAAAATTCTCGCAGCGATTTGAAACTTTGCATGCGGGTAGACCTTGACCTGGAGGTCACGTTTTCACCGTCCTTGACCCCCGCTCACCCCTGTGAGTGGAGCTATGGGCGATCAAAGACGATCTCAACATTGGCTCCAAAGTGAAAAATGTTCAGTTCAGTATGTCCCCAAATGACCTGAGGAGTCGACCAGCCAAGTCTGAGACTCCTACCATGATATGACCTTTTTGGTCAAAAATGCTGTAAAAAGACTATAAGTCTAACACCTAGTACTCCAATGACACCAAAAATTAAAAATTCTCGCAGCGATTTGAAACTTTGCATGCGGGTAGACCTTGACCTGGAGGTCACGTTTTCACCGTCCTTGACCCCCGCTCACCCCTGTGAGTGGAGCTATGGGCGATCAAAGACGATCTCAACATTGGCTCCAAAGTGAAAAATGTTCAGTTCAGTATGTCCCAAATGACCTGAGGAGTCGACCAGCCAAGTCTGAGACTCCTACCATGATATGACCTTTTTGGTCAAAAATGCTGTAAAAAGACTATAAGTCTAACACCTAGTACTCCAATGACACCAAAAATTAAAAATTCTCGCAGCGATTTGAAACTTTGCATGCGGGTAGACCTTGACCTGGAGGTCACGTTTTCACCGTCCTTGACCCCCGCTCACCCCTGTGAGTGGAGCTATGGGCGATCAAAGACGATCTCAACATTGGCTCCAAAGTGAAAAATGTTCAGTTCAGTATGTCCCAAATGACCTGAGGAGTCGACCAGCCAAGTCTGAGACTCCTACCATGATATGACCTTTTTGGTCAAAAATGCTGTAAAAAGACTATAAGTCTAACACCTAGTACTCCAATGACACCAAAAATTAAAAATTCTCGCAGCGATTTGAAACTTTGCATGCGGGTAGACCTTGACCTGGAGGTCACGTTTTCACCGTCCTTGACCCCCGCTCACCCCTGTGAGTGGAGCTATGGGCGATCAAAGACGATCTCAACATTGGCTCCAAAGTGAAAAATGTTCAGTTCAGTATGTCCCAAATGACCTGAGGAGTCGACCAGCCAAGTCTGAGACTCCTACCATGATATGACCTTTTTGGTCAAAAATGCTGTAAAAAGACTATAAGTCTAACACCTAGTACTCCAATGACACCAAAAATTAAAAATTCTCGCAGCGATTTGAAACTTTGCATGCGGGTAGACCTTGACCTGGAGGTCACGTTTTCACCGTCCTTGACCCCCGCTCACCCCTGTGAGTGGAGCTATGGGCGATCAAAGACGATCTCAACATTGGCTCCAAAGTGAAAAATGTTCAGTTCAGTATGTCCCAAATGACCTGAGGAGTCGACCAGCCAAGTCTGAGACTCCTACCATGATATGACCTTTTTGGTCAAAAATGCTGTAAAAAGACTATAAGTCTAACACCTAGTACTCCAATGACACCAAAAATTAAAAATTCTCGCAGCGATTTGAAACTTTGCATGCGGGTAGACCTTGACCTGGAGGTCACGTTTTCACCGTCCTTGACCCCCGCTCACCCCTGTGAGTGGAGCTATGGGCGATCAAAGACGATCTCAACATTGGCTCCAAAGTGAAAAATGTTCAGTTCAGTATGTCCCAAATGACCTGAGGAGTCGACCAGCCAAGTCTGAGACTCCTACCATGATATGACCTTTTTGGTCAAAAATGCTGTAAAAAGACTATAAGTCTAACACCTAGTACTCCAATGACACCAAAAATTAAAAATTCTCGCAGCGATTTGAAACTTTGCATGCGGGTAGACCTTGACCTGGAGGTCACGTTTTCCACCGTCCTTGACCCCCGCTCACCCCTGTGAGTGGAGCTATGGGCGATCAAAGACGATCTCAACATTGGCTCCAAAGTGAAAAATGTTCAGTTCAGTATGTCCCAAATGACCTGAGGAGTCGACCAGCCAAGTCTGAGACTCCTACCATGATATGACCTTTTTGGTCAAAAATGCTGTAAAAAGACTATAAGTCTAACACCTAGTACTCCAATGACACCAAAAATTAAAAATTCTCGCAGCGATTTGAAACTTTGCATGCGGGTAGACCTTGACCTGGAGGTCACGTTTTCACCGTCCTTGACCCCCGCTCACCCCTGTGAGTGGAGCTATGGGCGATCAAAGACGATCTCAACATTGGCTCCAAAGTGAAAAATGTTCAGTTCAGTATGTCCCAAATGACCTGAGGAGTCGACCAGCCAAGTCTGAGACTCCTACCATGATATGACCTTTTTGGTCAAAAATGCTGTAAAAAGACTATAAGTCTAACACCTAGTACTCCAATGACACCAAAAATTAAAAATTCTCGCAGCGATTTGAAACTTTGCATGCGGGTAGACCTTGACCTGGAGGTCACGTTTTCACCGTCCTTGACCCCCGCTCACCCCTGTGAGTGGAGCTATGGGCGATCAAAGACGATCTCAACATTGGCTCCAAAGTGAAAAATGTTCAGTTCAGTATGTCCCAAATGACCTGAGGAGTCGACCAGCCAAGTCTGAGACTCCTACCATGATATGACCTTTTTGGTCAAAAATGCTGTAAAAAGACTATAAGTCTAACACCTAGTACTCCAATGACACCAAAAATTAAAAATTCTCGCAGCGATTTGAAACTTTGCATGCGGGTAGACCTTGACCTGGAGGTCACGTTTTCACCGTCCTTGACCCCCGCTCACCCCTGTGAGTGGAGCTATGGGCGATCAAAGACGATCTCAACATTGGCTCCAAAGTGAAAAATGTTCAGTTCAGTATGTCCCAAATGACCTGAGGAGTCGACCAGCCAAGTCTGAGACTCCTACCATGATATGACCTTTTTGGTCAAAAATGCTGTAAAAAGACTATAAGTCTAACACCTAGTACTCCAATGACACCAAAAATTAAAAATTCTCGCAGCGATTTGAAACTTTGCATGCGGGTAGACCTTGACCTGGAGGTCACGTTTTCACCGTCCTTGACCCCCGCTCACCCCTGTGAGTGGAGCTATGGGCGATCAAAGACGATCTCAACATTGGCTCCAAAGTGAAAAATGTTCAGTTCAGTATGTCCCAAATGACCTGAGGAGTCGACCAGCCAAGTCTGAGACTCCTACCATGATATGACCTTTTTGGTCAAAAATGCTGTAAAAAGACTATAAGTCTAACACCTAGTACTCCAATGACACCAAAAATTAAAAATTCTCGCAGCGATTTGAAACTTTGCATGCGGGTAGACCTTGACCTGGAGGTCACGTTTTCACCGTCCTTGACCCCCGCTCACCCCTGTGAGTGGAGCTATGGGCGATCAAAGACGATCTCAACATTGGCTCCAAAGTGAAAAATGTTCAGTTCAGTATGTCCCAAATGACCTGAGGAGTCGACCAGCCAAGTCTGAGACTCCTACCATGATATGACCTTTTTGGTCAAAAATGCTGTAAAAAGACTATAAGTCTAACACCTAGTACTCCAATGACACCAAAAATTAAAAATTCTCGCAGCGATTTGAAACTTTGCATGCGGGTAGACCTTGACCTGGAGGTCACGTTTTCACCGTCCTTGACCCCCGCTCACCCCTGTGAGTGGAGCTATGGGCGATCAAAGACGATCTCAACATTGGCTCCAAAGTGAAAAATGTTCAGTTCAGTATGTCCCAAATGACCTGAGGAGTCGACCAGCCAAGTCTGAGACTCCTACCATGATATGACCTTTTTGGTCAAAAATGCTGTAAAAAGACTATAAGTCTAACACCTAGTACTCCAATGACACCAAAAATTAAAAATTCTCGCAGCGATTTGAAACTTTGCATGCGGGTAGACCTTGACCTGGAGGTCACGTTTTCACCGTCCTTGACCCCCGCTCACCCCTGTGAGTGGAGCTATGGGCGATCAAAGACGATCTCAACATTGGCTCCAAAGTGAAAAATGTTCAGTTCAGTATGTCCCAAATGACCTGAGGAGTCGACCAGCCAAGTCTGAGACTCCTACCATGATATGACCTTTTTGGTCAAAAATGCTGTAAAAAGACTATAAGTCTAACACCTAGTACTCCAATGACACCAAAAATTAAAAATTCTCGCAGCGATTTGAAACTTTGCATGCGGGTAGACCTTGACCTGGAGGTCACGTTTTCACCGTCCTTGACCCCCGCTCACCCCTGTGAGTGGAGCTATGGGCGATCAAAGACGATCTCAACATTGGCTCCAAAGTGAAAAATGTTCAGTTCAGTATGTCCCAAATGACCTGAGGAGTCGACCAGCCAAGTCTGAGACTCCTACCATGATATGACCTTTTTGGTCAAAAATGCTGTAAAAAGACTATAAGTCTAACACCTAGTACTCCAATGACACCAAAAATTAAAAATTCTCGCAGCGATTTGAAACTTTGCATGCGGGTAGACCTTGACCTGGAGGTCACGTTTTCACCGTCCTTGACCCCCGCTCACCCCTGTGAGTGGAGCTATGGGCGATCAAAGACGATCTCAACATTGGCTCCAAAGTGAAAAATGTTCAGTTCAGTATGTCCCAAATGACCTGAGGAGTCGACCAGCCAAGTCTGAGACTCCTACCATGATATGACCTTTTTGGTCAAAAATGCTGTAAAAAGACTATAAGTCTAACACCTAGTACTCCAATGACACCAAAAATTAAAAATTCTCGCAGCGATTTGAAACTTTGCATGCGGGTAGACCTTGACCTGGAGGTCACGTTTTCACCGTCCTTGACCCCCGCTCACCCCTGTGAGTGGAGCTATGGGCGATCAAAGACGATCTCAACATTGGCTCCAAAGTGAAAAATGTTCAGTTCAGTATGTCCCAAATGACCTGAGGAGTCGACCAGCCAAGTCTGAGACTCCTACCATGATATGACCTTTTTGGTCAAAAATGCTGTAAAAAGACTATAAGTCTAACACCTAGTACTCCAATGACACCAAAAATTAAAAATTCTCGCAGCGATTTGAAACTTTGCATGCGGGTAGACCTTGACCTGGAGGTCACGTTTTCACCGTCCTTGACCCCCGCTCACCCCTGTGAGTGGAGCTATGGGCGATCAAAGACGATCTCAACATTGGCTCCAAAGTGAAAAATGTTCAGTTCAGTATGTCCCAAATGACCTGAGGAGTCGACCAGCCAAGTCTGAGACTCCTACCATGATATGACCTTTTTGGTCAAAAATGCTGTAAAAAGACTATAAGTCTAACACCTAGTACTCCAATGACACCAAAAATTAAAAATTCTCGCAGCGATTTGAAACTTTGCATGCGGGTAGACCTTGACCTGGAGGTCACGTTTTCACCGTCCTTGACCCCCGCTCACCCCTGTGAGTGGAGCTATGGGCGATCAAAGACGATCTCAACATTGGCTCCAAAGTGAAAAATGTTCAGTTCAGTATGTCCCAAATGACCTGAGGAGTCGACCAGCCAAGTCTGAGACTCCTACCATGATATGACCTTTTTGGTCAAAAATGCTGTAAAAAGACTATAAGTCTAACACCTAGTACTCCAATGACACCAAAAATTAAAAATTCTCGCAGCGATTTGAAACTTTGCATGCGGGTAGACCTTGACCTGGAGGTCACGTTTTCACCGTCCTTGACCCCCGCTCACCCCTGTGAGTGGAGCTATGGGCGATCAAAGACGATCTCAACATTGGCTCCAAAGTGAAAAATGTTCAGTTCAGTATGTCCCAAATGACCTGAGGAGTCGACCAGCCAAGTCTGAGACTCCTACCATGATATGACCTTTTTGGTCAAAAATGCTGTAAAAAGACTATAAGTCTAACACCTAGTACTCCAATGACACCAAAAATTAAAAATTCTCGCAGCGATTTGAAACTTTGCATGCGGGTAGACCTTGACCTGGAGGTCACGTTTTCACCGTCCTTGACCCCCGCTCACCCCTGTGAGTGGAGCTATGGGCGATCAAAGACGATCTCAACATTGGCTCCAAAGTGAAAAATGTTCAGTTCAGTATGTCCCAAATGACCTGAGGAGTCGACCAGCCAAGTCTGAGACTCCTACCATGATATGACCTTTTTGGTCAAAAATGCTGTAAAAAGACTATAAGTCTAACACCTAGTACTCCAATGACACCAAAAATTAAAAATTCTCGCAGCGATTTGAAACTTTGCATGCGGGTAGACCTTGACCTGGAGGTCACGTTTTCACCGTCCTTGACCCCCGCTCACCCCTGTGAGTGGAGCTATGGGCGATCAAAGACGATCTCAACATTGGCTCCAAAGTGAAAAATGTTCAGTTCAGTATGTCCCAAATGACCTGAGGAGTCGACCAGCCAAGTCTGAGACTCCTACCATGATATGACCTTTTTGGTCAAAAATGCTGTAAAAAGACTATAAGTCTAACACCTAGTACTCCAATGACACCAAAAATTAAAAATTCTCGCAGCGATTTGAAACTTTGCATGCGGGTAGACCTTGACCTGGAGGTCACGTTTTCACCGTCCTTGACCCCCGCTCACCCCTGTGAGTGGAGCTATGGGCGATCAAAGACGATCTCAACATTGGCTCCAAAGTGAAAAATGTTCAGTTCAGTATGTCCCAAATGACCTGAGGAGTCGACCAGCCAAGTCTGAGACTCCTACCATGATATGACCTTTTTGGTCAAAAATGCTGTAAAAAGACTATAAGTCTAACACCTAGTACTCCAATGACACCAAAAATTAAAAATTCTCGCAGCGATTTGAAACTTTGCATGCGGGTAGACCTTGACCTGGAGGTCACGTTTTCACCGTCCTTGACCCCCGCTCACCCCTGTGAGTGGAGCTATGGGCGATCAAAGACGATCTCAACATTGGCTCCAAAGTGAAAAATGTTCAGTTCAGTATGTCCCAAATGACCTGAGGAGTCGACCAGCCAAGTCTGAGACTCCTACCATGATATGACCTTTTTGGTCAAAAATGCTGTAAAAAGACTATAAGTCTAACACCTAGTACTCCAATGACACCAAAAATTAAAAATTCTCGCAGCGATTTGAAACTTTGCATGCGGGTAGACCTTGACCTGGAGGTCACGTTTTCACCGTCCTTGACCCCCGCTCACCCCTGTGAGTGGAGCTATGGGCGATCAAAGACGATCTCAACATTGGCTCCAAAGTGAAAAATGTTCAGTTCAGTATGTCCCAAATGACCTGAGGAGTCGACCAGCCAAGTCTGAGACTCCTACCATGATATGACCTTTTTGGTCAAAAATGCTGTAAAAAGACTATAAGTCTAACACCTAGTACTCCAATGACACCAAAAATTAAAAATTCTCGCAGCGATTTGAAACTTTGCATGCGGGTAGACCTTGACCTGGAGGTCACGTTTTCACCGTCCTTGACCCCCGCTCACCCCTGTGAGTGGAGCTATGGGCGATCAAAGACGATCTCAACATTGGCTCCAAAGTGAAAAATGTTCAGTTCAGTATGTCCCAAATGACCTGAGGAGTCGACCAGCCAAGTCTGAGACTCCTACCATGATATGACCTTTTTGGTCAAAAATGCTGTAAAAAGACTATAAGTCTAACACCTAGTACTCCAATGACACCAAAAATTAAAAATTCTCGCAGCGATTTGAAACTTTGCATGCGGGTAGACCTTGACCTGGAGGTCACGTTTTCACCGTCCTTGACCCCCGCTCACCCCTGTGAGTGGAGCTATGGGCGATCAAAGACGATCTCAACATTGGCTCCAAAGTGAAAAATGTTCAGTTCAGTATGTCCCAAATGACCTGAGGAGTCGACCAGCCAAGTCTGAGACTCCTACCATGATATGACCTTTTTGGTCAAAAATGCTGTAAAAAGACTATAAGTCTAACACCTAGTACTCCAATGACACCAAAAATTAAAAATTCTCGCAGCGATTTGAAACTTTGCATGCGGGTAGACCTTGACCTGGAGGTCACGTTTTCACCGTCCTTGACCCCCGCTCACCCCTGTGAGTGGAGCTATGGGCGATCAAAGACGATCTCAACATTGGCTCCAAAGTGAAAAATGTTCAGTTCAGTATGTCCCAAATGACCTGAGGAGTCGACCAGCCAAGTCTGAGACTCCTACCATGATATGACCTTTTTGGTCAAAAATGCTGTAAAAAGACTATAAGTCTAACACCTAGTACTCCAATGACACCAAAAATTAAAAATTCTCGCAGCGATTTGAAACTTTGCATGCGGGTAGACCTTGACCTGGAGGTCACGTTTTCACCGTCCTTGACCCCCGCTCACCCCTGTGAGTGGAGCTATGGGCGATCAAAGACGATCTCAACATTGGCTCCAAAGTGAAAAATGTTCAGTTCAGTATGTCCCAAATGACCTGAGGAGTCGACCAGCCAAGTCTGAGACTCCTACCATGATATGACCTTTTTGGTCAAAAATGCTGTAAAAAGACTATAAGTCTAACACCTAGTACTCCAATGACACCAAAAATTAAAAATTCTCGCAGCGATTTGAAACTTTGCATGCGGGTAGACCTTGACCTGGAGGTCACGTTTTCACCGTCCTTGACCCCCGCTCACCCCTGTGAGTGGAGCTATGGGCGATCAAAGACGATCTCAACATTGGCTCCAAAGTGAAAAATGTTCAGTTCAGTATGTCCCAAATGACCTGAGGAGTCGACCAGCCAAGTCTGAGACTCCTACCATGATATGACCTTTTTGGTCAAAAATGCTGTAAAAAGACTATAAGTCTAACACCTAGTACTCCAATGACACCAAAAATTAAAAATTCTCGCAGCGATTTGAAACTTTGCATGCGGGTAGACCTTGACCTGGAGGTCACGTTTTCACCGTCCTTGACCCCCGCTCACCCCTGTGAGTGGAGCTATGGGCGATCAAAGACGATCTCAACATTGGCTCCAAAGTGAAAAATGTTCAGTTCAGTATGTCCCAAATGACCTGAGGAGTCGACCAGCCAAGTCTGAGACTCCTACCATGATATGACCTTTTTGGTCAAAAATGCTGTAAAAAGACTATAAGTCTAACACCTAGTACTCCAATGACACCAAAAATTAAAAATTCTCGCAGCGATTTGAAACTTTGCATGCGGGTAGACCTTGACCTGGAGGTCACGTTTTCACCGTCCTTGACCCCCGCTCACCCCTGTGAGTGGAGCTATGGGCGATCAAAGACGATCTCAACATTGGCTCCAAAGTGAAAAATGTTCAGTTCAGTATGTCCCAAATGACCTGAGGAGTCGACCAGCCAAGTCTGAGACTCCTACCATGATATGACCTTTTTGGTCAAAAATGCTGTAAAAAGACTATAAGTCTAACACCTAGTACTCCAATGACACCAAAAATTAAAAATTCTCGCAGCGATTTGAAACTTTGCATGCGGGTAGACCTTGACCTGGAGGTCACGTTTTCACCGTCCTTGACCCCCGCTCACCCCTGTGAGTGGAGCTATGGGCGATCAAAGACGATCTCAACATTGGCTCCAAAGTGAAAAATGTTCAGTTCAGTATGTCCCAAATGACCTGAGGAGTCGACCAGCCAAGTCTGAGACTCCTACCATGATATGACCTTTTTGGTCAAAAATGCTGTAAAAAGACTATAAGTCTAACACCTAGTACTCCAATGACACCAAAAATTAAAAATTCTCGCAGCGATTTGAAACTTTGCATGCGGGTAGACCTTGACCTGGAGGTCACGTTTTCACCGTCCTTGACCCCCGCTCACCCCTGTGAGTGGAGCTATGGGCGATCAAAGACGATCTCAACATTGGCTCCAAAGTGAAAAATGTTCAGTTCAGTATGTCCCAAATGACCTGAGGAGTCGACCAGCCAAGTCTGAGACTCCTACCATGATATGACCTTTTTGGTCAAAAATGCTGTAAAAAGACTATAAGTCTAACACCTAGTACTCCAATGACACCAAAAATTAAAAATTCTCGCAGCGATTTGAAACTTTGCATGCGGGTAGACCTTGACCTGGAGGTCACGTTTTCACCGTCCTTGACCCCCGCTCACCCCTGTGAGTGGAGCTATGGGCGATCAAAGACGATCTCAACATTGGCTCCAAAGTGAAAAATGTTCAGTTCAGTATGTCCCAAATGACCTGAGGAGTCGACCAGCCAAGTCTGAGACTCCTACCATGATATGACCTTTTTGGTCAAAAATGCTGTAAAAAGACTATAAGTCTAACACCTAGTACTCCAATGACACCAAAAATTAAAAATTCTCGCAGCGATTTGAAACTTTGCATGCGGGTAGACCTTGACCTGGAGGTCACGTTTTCACCGTCCTTGACCCCCGCTCACCCCTGTGAGTGGAGCTATGGGCGATCAAAGACGATCTCAACATTGGCTCCAAAGTGAAAAATGTTCAGTTCAGTATGTCCCAAATGACCTGAGGAGTCGACCAGCCAAGTCTGAGACTCCTACCATGATATGACCTTTTTGGTCAAAAATGCTGTAAAAAGACTATAAGTCTAACACCTAGTACTCCAATGACACCAAAAATTAAAAATTCTCGCAGCGATTTGAAACTTTGCATGCGGGTAGACCTTGACCTGGAGGTCACGTTTTCACCGTCCTTGACCCCCGCTCACCCCTGTGAGTGGAGCTATGGGCGATCAAAGACGATCTCAACATTGGCTCCAAAGTGAAAAATGTTCAGTTCAGTATGTCCCAAATGACCTGAGGAGTCGACCAGCCAAGTCTGAGACTCCTACCATGATATGACCTTTTTGGTCAAAAATGCTGTAAAAAGACTATAAGTCTAACACCTAGTACTCCAATGACACCAAAAATTAAAAATTCTCGCAGCGATTTGAAACTTTGCATGCGGGTAGACCTTGACCTGGAGGTCACGTTTTCACCGTCCTTGACCCCCGCTCACCCCTGTGAGTGGAGCTATGGGCGATCAAAGACGATCTCAACATTGGCTCCAAAGTGAAAAATGTTCAGTTCAGTATGTCCCAAATGACCTGAGGAGTCGACCAGCCAAGTCTGAGACTCCTACCATGATATGACCTTTTTGGTCAAAAATGCTGTAAAAAGACTATAAGTCTAACACCTAGTACTCCAATGACACCAAAAATTAAAAATTCTCGCAGCGATTTGAAACTTTGCATGCGGGTAGACCTTGACCTGGAGGTCACGTTTTCACCGTCCTTGACCCCCGCTCACCCCTGTGAGTGGAGCTATGGGCGATCAAAGACGATCTCAACATTGGCTCCAAAGTGAAAAATGTTCAGTTCAGTATGTCCCAAATGACCTGAGGAGTCGACCAGCCAAGTCTGAGACTCCTACCATGATATGACCTTTTTGGTCAAAAATGCTGTAAAAAGACTATAAGTCTAACACCTAGTACTCCAATGACACCAAAAATTAAAAATTCTCGCAGCGATTTGAAACTTTGCATGCGGGTAGACCTTGACCTGGAGGTCACGTTTTCACCGTCCTTGACCCCCGCTCACCCCTGTGAGTGGAGCTATGGGCGATCAAAGACGATCTCAACATTGGCTCCAAAGTGAAAAATGTTCAGTTCAGTATGTCCCAAATGACCTGAGGAGTCGACCAGCCAAGTCTGAGACTCCTACCATGATATGACCTTTTTGGTCAAAAATGCTGTAAAAAGACTATAAGTCTAACACCTAGTACTCCAATGACACCAAAAATTAAAAATTCTCGCAGCGATTTGAAACTTTGCATGCGGGTAGACCTTGACCTGGAGGTCACGTTTTCACCGTCCTTGACCCCCGCTCACCCCTGTGAGTGGAGCTATGGGCGATCAAAGACGATCTCAACATTGGCTCCAAAGTGAAAAATGTTCAGTTCAGTATGTCCCAAATGACCTGAGGAGTCGACCAGCCAAGTCTGAGACTCCTACCATGATATGACCTTTTTGGTCAAAAATGCTGTAAAAAGACTATAAGTCTAACACCTAGTACTCCAATGACACCAAAAATTAAAAATTCTCGCAGCGATTTGAAACTTTGCATGCGGGTAGACCTTGACCTGGAGGTCACGTTTTCACCGTCCTTGACCCCCGCTCACCCCTGTGAGTGGAGCTATGGGCGATCAAAGACGATCTCAACATTGGCTCCAAAGTGAAAAATGTTCAGTTCAGTATGTCCCAAATGACCTGAGGAGTCGACCAGCCAAGTCTGAGACTCCTACCATGATATGACCTTTTTGGTCAAAAATGCTGTAAAAAGACTATAAGTCTAACACCTAGTACTCCAATGACACCAAAAATTAAAAATTCTCGCAGCGATTTGAAACTTTGCATGCGGGTAGACCTTGACCTGGAGGTCACGTTTTCACCGTCCTTGACCCCCGCTCACCCCTGTGAGTGGAGCTATGGGCGATCAAAGACGATCTCAACATTGGCTCCAAAGTGAAAAATGTTCAGTTCAGTATGTCCCAAATGACCTGAGGAGTCGACCAGCCAAGTCTGAGACTCCTACCATGATATGACCTTTTTGGTCAAAAATGCTGTAAAAAGACTATAAGTCTAACACCTAGTACTCCAATGACACCAAAAATTAAAAATTCTCGCAGCGATTTGAAACTTTGCATGCGGGTAGACCTTGACCTGGAGGTCACGTTTTCACCGTCCTTGACCCCCGCTCACCCCTGTGAGTGGAGCTATGGGCGATCAAAGACGATCTCAACATTGGCTCCAAAGTGAAAAATGTTCAGTTCAGTATGTCCCAAATGACCTGAGGAGTCGACCAGCCAAGTCTGAGACTCCTACCATGATATGACCTTTTTGGTCAAAAATGCTGTAAAAAGACTATAAGTCTAACACCTAGTACTCCAATGACACCAAAAATTAAAAATTCTCGCAGCGATTTGAAACTTTGCATGCGGGTAGACCTTGACCTGGAGGTCACGTTTTCACCGTCCTTGACCCCCGCTCACCCCTGTGAGTGGAGCTATGGGCGATCAAAGACGATCTCAACATTGGCTCCAAAGTGAAAAATGTTCAGTTCAGTATGTCCCAAATGACCTGAGGAGTCGACCAGCCAAGTCTGAGACTCCTACCATGATATGACCTTTTTGGTCAAAAATGCTGTAAAAAGACTATAAGTCTAACACCTAGTACTCCAATGACACCAAAAATTAAAAATTCTCGCAGCGATTTGAAACTTTGCATGCGGGTAGACCTTGACCTGGAGGTCACGTTTTCACCGTCCTTGACCCCCGCTCACCCCTGTGAGTGGAGCTATGGGCGATCAAAGACGATCTCAACATTGGCTCCAAAGTGAAAAATGTTCAGTTCAGTATGTCCCAAATGACCTGAGGAGTCGACCAGCCAAGTCTGAGACTCCTACCATGATATGACCTTTTTGGTCAAAAATGCTGTAAAAAGACTATAAGTCTAACACCTAGTACTCCAATGACACCAAAAATTAAAAATTCTCGCAGCGATTTGAAACTTTGCATGCGGGTAGACCTTGACCTGGAGGTCACGTTTTCACCGTCCTTGACCCCCGCTCACCCCTGTGAGTGGAGCTATGGGCGATCAAAGACGATCTCAACATTGGCTCCAAAGTGAAAAATGTTCAGTTCAGTATGTCCCAAATGACCTGAGGAGTCGACCAGCCAAGTCTGAGACTCCTACCATGATATGACCTTTTTGGTCAAAAATGCTGTAAAAAGACTATAAGTCTAACACCTAGTACTCCAATGACACCAAAAATTAAAAATTCTCGCAGCGATTTGAAACTTTGCATGCGGGTAGACCTTGACCTGGAGGTCACGTTTTCACCGTCCTTGACCCCCGCTCACCCCTGTGAGTGGAGCTATGGGCGATCAAAGACGATCTCAACATTGGCTCCAAAGTGAAAAATGTTCAGTTCAGTATGTCCCAAATGACCTGAGGAGTCGACCAGCCAAGTCTGAGACTCCTACCATGATATGACCTTTTTGGTCAAAAATGCTGTAAAAGACTATAAGTCTAACACCTAGTACTCCAATGACACCAAAAATTAAAAAATTCTCGCAGCGATTTGAAACTTTGCATGGCGGGTAGACCTTGACCTGGAGGTCACGTTTTCACCGTCCTTGATCCCCCGCTCACCCCTGTGAGTGGAGCTATGGGCGATCAAAGACGATCTCAACATTGGCTCCAAAGTGAAAAATGTTCAGTTCAGTATGTCCCAACTGACCTGAGGAGTCGACCAGCCAAGTCTGAGACTCCTACCATGATATGACCTTTTTGGTCAAAAATGCTGTAAAAAGACTATAAGTCTAACACCTAGTACTCCAATGACACCAAAAATTAAAAATTCTCGCAGCGATTTGAAACTTTGCATGCGGATAGACCTTGACCTGGAGGTCACGTTTTCACCGTCCTTGACCCCCGCTCACCCCTGTGAGTGGAGCTATGGGCGATCAAAGACGATCTCAACATTGGCTCCAAAGTGAAAAATGTTCAGTTCAGTATGTCCCAAATGACCTGAGGAGTCGACCAGCCAAGTCTGAGACTCCTACCATGATATGACCTTTTTGGTCAAAAATGCTGTAAAAAGACTATAAGTCTAACACCTAGTACTCCAATGACACCAAAAATTAAAAATTCTCGCAGCGATTTGAAACTTTGCATGCGGGTAGACCTTGACCTGGAGGTCACGTTTTCACCGTCCTTGACCCCCGCTCACCCCTGTGAGTGGAGCTATGGGCGATCAAAGACGATCTCAACATTGGCTCCAAAGTGAAAAATGTTCAGTTCAGTATGTCCCAAATGACCTGAGGAGTCGACCAGCCAAGTCTGAGACTCCTACCATGATATGACCTTTTTGGTCAAAAATGCTGTAAAAAGACTATAAGTCTAACACCTAGTACTCCAATGACACCAAAAATTAAAAATTCTCGCAGCGATTTGAAACTTTGCATGCGGGTAGACCTTGACCTGGAGGTCACGTTTTCACCGTCCTTGACCCCCGCTCACCCCTGTGAGTGGAGCTATGGGCGATCAAAGACGATCTCAACATTGGCTCCAAAGTGAAAAATGTTCAGTTCAGTATGTCCCAAATGACCTGAGGAGTCGACCAGCCAAGTCTGAGACTCCTACCATGATATGACCTTTTTGGTCAAAAATGCTGTAAAAAGACTATAAGTCTAACACCTAGTACTCCAATGACACCAAAAATTAAAAATTCTCGCAGCGATTTGAAACTTTGCATGCGGGTAGACCTTGACCTGGAGGTCACGTTTTCACCGTCCTTGACCCCCGCTCACCCCTGTGAGTGGAGCTATGGGCGATCAAAGACGATCTCAACATTGGCTCCAAAGTGAAAAATGTTCAGTTCAGTATGTCCCAAATGACCTGAGGAGTCGACCAGCCAAGTCTGAGACTCCTACCATGATATGACCTTTTTGGTCAAAAATGCTGTAAAAAGACTATAAGTCTAACACCTAGTACTCCAATGACACCAAAAATTAAAAATTCTCGCAGCGATTTGAAACTTTGCATGCGGGTAGACCTTGACCTGGAGGTCACGTTTTCACCGTCCTTGACCCCCGCTCACCCCTGTGAGTGGAGCTATGGGCGATCAAAGACGATCTCAACATTGGCTCCAAAGTGAAAAATGTTCAGTTCAGTATGTCCCAAATGACCTGAGGAGTCGACCAGCCAAGTCTGAGACTCCTACCATGATATGACCTTTTTGGTCAAAAATGCTGTAAAAAGACTATAAGTCTAACACCTAGTACTCCAATGACACCAAAAATTAAAAATTCTCGCAGCGATTTGAAACTTTGCATGCGGGTAGACCTTGACCTGGAGGTCACGTTTTCACCGTCCTTGACCCCCGCTCACCCCTGTGAGTGGAGCTATGGGCGATCAAAGACGATCTCAACATTGGCTCCAAAGTGAAAAATGTTCAGTTCAGTATGTCCCAAATGACCTGAGGAGTCGACCAGCCAAGTCTGAGACTCCTACCATGATATGACCTTTTTGGTCAAAAATGCTGTAAAAAGACTATAAGTCTAACACCTAGTACTCCAATGACACCAAAAATTAAAAATTCTCGCAGCGATTTGAAACTTTGCATGCGGGTAGACCTTGACCTGGAGGTCACGTTTTCACCGTCCTTGACCCCCGCTCACCCCTGTGAGTGGAGCTATGGGCGATCAAAGACGATCTCAACATTGGCTCCAAAGTGAAAAATGTTCAGTTCAGTATGTCCCAAATGACCTGAGGAGTCGACCAGCCAAGTCTGAGACTCCTACCATGATATGACCTTTTTGGTCAAAAATGCTGTAAAAAGACTATAAGTCTAACACCTAGTACTCCAATGACACCAAAAATTAAAAATTCTCGCAGCGATTTGAAACTTTGCATGCGGGTAGACCTTGACCTGGAGGTCACGTTTTCACCGTCCTTGACCCCCGCTCACCCCTGTGAGTGGAGCTATGGGCGATCAAAGACGATCTCAACATTGGCTCCAAAGTGAAAAATGTTCAGTTCAGTATGTCCCAAATGACCTGAGGAGTCGACCAGCCAAGTCTGAGACTCCTACCATGATATGACCTTTTTGGTCAAAAATGCTGTAAAAAGACTATAAGTCTAACACCTAGTACTCCAATGACACCAAAAATTAAAAATTCTCGCAGCGATTTGAAACTTTGCATGCGGGTAGACCTTGACCTGGAGGTCACGTTTTCACCGTCCTTGACCCCCGCTCACCCCTGTGAGTGGAGCTATGGGCGATCAAAGACGATCTCAACATTGGCTCCAAAGTGAAAAATGTTCAGTTCAGTATGTCCCAAATGACCTGAGGAGTCGACCAGCCAAGTCTGAGACTCCTACCATGATATGACCTTTTTGGTCAAAAATGCTGTAAAAAGACTATAAGTCTAACACCTAGTACTCCAATGACACCAAAAATTAAAAATTCTCGCAGCGATTTGAAACTTTGCATGCGGGTAGACCTTGACCTGGAGGTCACGTTTTCACCGTCCTTGACCCCCGCTCACCCCTGTGAGTGGAGCTATGGGCGATCAAAGACGATCTCAACATTGGCTCCAAAGTGAAAAATGTTCAGTTCAGTATGTCCCAAATGACCTGAGGAGTCGACCAGCCAAGTCTGAGACTCCTACCATGATATGACCTTTTTGGTCAAAAATGCTGTAAAAAGACTATAAGTCTAACACCTAGTACTCCAATGACACCAAAAATTAAAAATTCTCGCAGCGATTTGAAACTTTGCATGCGGGTAGACCTTGACCTGGAGGTCACGTTTTCACCGTCCTTGACCCCCGCTCACCCCTGTGAGTGGAGCTATGGGCGATCAAAGACGATCTCAACATTGGCTCCAAAGTGAAAAATGTTCAGTTCAGTATGTCCCAAATGACCTGAGGAGTCGACCAGCCAAGTCTGAGACTCCTACCATGATATGACCTTTTTGGTCAAAAATGCTGTAAAAAGACTATAAGTCTAACACCTAGTACTCCAATGACACCAAAAATTAAAAATTCTCGCAGCGATTTGAAACTTTGCATGCGGGTAGACCTTGACCTGGAGGTCACGTTTTCACCGTCCTTGACCCCCGCTCACCCCTGTGAGTGGAGCTATGGGCGATCAAAGACGATCTCAACATTGGCTCCAAAGTGAAAAATGTTCAGTTCAGTATGTCCCAAATGACCTGAGGAGTCGACCAGCCAAGTCTGAGACTCCTACCATGATATGACCTTTTTGGTCAAAAATGCTGTAAAAAGACTATAAGTCTAACACCTAGTACTCCAATGACACCAAAAATTAAAAATTCTCGCAGCGATTTGAAACTTTGCATGCGGGTAGACCTTGACCTGGAGGTCACGTTTTCACCGTCCTTGACCCCCGCTCACCCCTGTGAGTGGAGCTATGGGCGATCAAAGACGATCTCAACATTGGCTCCAAAGTGAAAAATGTTCAGTTCAGTATGTCCCAAATGACCTGAGGAGTCGACCAGCCAAGTCTGAGACTCCTACCATGATATGACCTTTTTGGTCAAAAATGCTGTAAAAAGACTATAAGTCTAACACCTAGTACTCCAATGACACCAAAAATTAAAAATTCTCGCAGCGATTTGAAACTTTGCATGCGGGTAGACCTTGACCTGGAGGTCACGTTTTCACCGTCCTTGACCCCCGCTCACCCCTGTGAGTGGAGCTATGGGCGATCAAAGACGATCTCAACATTGGCTCCAAAGTGAAAAATGTTCAGTTCAGTATGTCCCAAATGACCTGAGGAGTCGACCAGCCAAGTCTGAGACTCCTACCATGATATGACCTTTTTGGTCAAAAATGCTGTAAAAAGACTATAAGTCTAACACCTAGTACTCCAATGACACCAAAAATTAAAAATTCTCGCAGCGATTTGAAACTTTGCATGCGGGTAGACCTTGACCTGGAGGTCACGTTTTCACCGTCCTTGACCCCCGCTCACCCCTGTGAGTGGAGCTATGGGCGATCAAAGACGATCTCAACATTGGCTCCAAAGTGAAAAATGTTCAGTTCAGTATGTCCCAAATGACCTGAGGAGTCGACCAGCCAAGTCTGAGACTCCTACCATGATATGACCTTTTTGGTCAAAAATGCTGTAAAAAGACTATAAGTCTAACACCTAGTACTCCAATGACACCAAAAATTAAAAATTCTCGCAGCGATTTGAAACTTTGCATGCGGGTGACCTTGACCTGGAGGTCACGTTTTCACCGTCCTTGACCCCCGCTCACCCCTGTGAGTGGAGCTATGGGCGATCAAAGACGATCTCAACATTGGCTCCAAAGTGAAAAATGTTCAGTTCAGTATGTCCCAAATGACCTGAGGAGTCGACCAGCCAAGTCTGAGACTCCTACCATGATATGACCTTTTTGGTCAAAAATGCTGTAAAAAGACTATAAGTCTAACACCTAGTACTCCAATGACACCAAAAATTAAAAATTCTCGCAGCGATTTGAAACTTTGCATGCGGGTAGACCTTGACCTGGAGGTCACGTTTTCACCGTCCTTGACCCCCGCTCACCCCTGTGAGTGGAGCTATGGGCGATCAAAGACGATCTCAACATTGGCTCCAAAGTGAAAAATGTTCAGTTCAGTATGTCCCAAATGACCTGAGGAGTCGACCAGCCAAGTCTGAGACTCCTACCATGATATGACCTTTTTGGTCAAAAATGCTGTAAAAAGACTATAAGTCTAACACCTAGTACTCCAATGACACCAAAAATTAAAAATTCTCGCAGCGATTTGAAACTTTGCATGCGGGTAGACCTTGACCTGGAGGTCACGTTTTCACCGTCCTTGACCCCCGCTCACCCCTGTGAGTGGAGCTATGGGCGATCAAAGACGATCTCAACATTGGCTCCAAAGTGAAAAATGTTCAGTTCAGTATGTCCCAAATGACCTGAGGAGTCGACCAGCCAAGTCTGAGACTCCTACCATGATATGACCTTTTTGGTCAAAAATGCTGTAAAAAGACTATAAGTCTAACACCTAGTACTCCAATGACACCAAAAATTAAAAATTCTCGCAGCGATTTGAAACTTTGCATGCGGGTAGACCTTGACCTGGAGGTCACGTTTTCACCGTCCTTGACCCCCGCTCACCCCTGTGAGTGGAGCTATGGGCGATCAAAGACGATCTCAACATTGGCTCCAAAGTGAAAAATGTTCAGTTCAGTATGTCCCAAATGACCTGAGGAGTCGACCAGCCAAGTCTGAGACTCCTACCATGATATGACCTTTTTGGTCAAAAATGCTGTAAAAAGACTATAAGTCTAACACCTAGTACTCCAATGACACCAAAAATTAAAAATTCTCGCAGCGATTTGAAACTTTGCATGCGGGTAGACCTTGACCTGGAGGTCACGTTTTCACCGTCCTTGACCCCCGCTCACCCCTGTGAGTGGAGCTATGGGCGATCAAAGACGATCTCAACATTGGCTCCAAAGTGAAAAATGTTCAGTTCAGTATGTCCCAAATGACCTGAGGAGTCGACCAGCCAAGTCTGAGACTCCTACCATGATATGACCTTTTTGGTCAAAAATGCTGTAAAAAGACTATAAGTCTAACACCTAGTACTCCAATGACACCAAAAATTAAAAATTCTCGCAGCGATTTGAAACTTTGCATGCGGGTAGACCTTGACCTGGAGGTCACGTTTTCACCGTCCTTGACCCCCGCTCACCCCTGTGAGTGGAGCTATGGGCGATCAAAGACGATCTCAACATTGGCTCCAAAGTGAAAAATGTTCAGTTCAGTATGTCCCAAATGACCTGAGGAGTCGACCAGCCAAGTCTGAGACTCCTACCATGATATGACCTTTTTGGTCAAAAATGCTGTAAAAAGACTATAAGTCTAACACCTAGTACTCCAATGACACCAAAAATTAAAAATTCTCGCAGCGATTTGAAACTTTGCATGCGGGTAGACCTTGACCTGGAGGTCACGTTTTCACCGTCCTTGACCCCCGCTCACCCCTGTGAGTGGAGCTATGGGCGATCAAAGACGATCTCAACATTGGCTCCAAAGTGAAAAATGTTCAGTTCAGTATGTCCCAAATGACCTGAGGAGTCGACCAGCCAAGTCTGAGACTCCTACCATGATATGACCTTTTTGGTCAAAAATGCTGTAAAAAGACTATAAGTCTAACACCTAGTACTCCAATGACACCAAAAATTAAAAATTCTCGCAGCGATTTGAAACTTTGCATGCGGGTAGACCTTGACCTGGAGGTCACGTTTTCACCGTCCTTGACCCCCGCTCACCCCTGTGAGTGGAGCTATGGGCGATCAAAGACGATCTCAACATTGGCTCCAAAGTGAAAAATGTTCAGTTCAGTATGTCCCAAATGACCTGAGGAGTCGACCAGCCAAGTCTGAGACTCCTACCATGATATGACCTTTTTGGTCAAAAATGCTGTAAAAAGACTATAAGTCTAACACCTAGTACTCCAATGACACCAAAAATTAAAAATTCTCGCAGCGATTTGAAACTTTGCATGCGGGTAGACCTTGACCTGGAGGTCACGTTTTCACCGTCCTTGACCCCCGCTCACCCCTGTGAGTGGAGCTATGGGCGATCAAAGACGATCTCAACATTGGCTCCAAAGTGAAAAATGTTCAGTTCAGTATGTCCCAAATGACCTGAGGAGTCGACCAGCCAAGTCTGAGACTCCTACCATGATATGACCTTTTTGGTCAAAAATGCTGTAAAAAGACTATAAGTCTAACACCTAGTACTCCAATGACACCAAAAATTAAAAATTCTCGCAGCGATTTGAAACTTTGCATGCGGGTAGACCTTGACCTGGAGGTCACGTTTTCACCGTCCTTGACCCCCGCTCACCCCTGTGAGTGGAGCTATGGGCGATCAAAGACGATCTCAACATTGGCTCCAAAGTGAAAAATGTTCAGTTCAGTATGTCCCAAATGACCTGAGGAGTCGACCAGCCAAGTCTGAGACTCCTACCATGATATGACCTTTTTGGTCAAAAATGCTGTAAAAAGACTATAAGTCTAACACCTAGTACTCCAATGACACCAAAAATTAAAAATTCTCGCAGCGATTTGAAACTTTGCATGCGGGTAGACCTTGACCTGGAGGTCACGTTTTCACCGTCCTTGACCCCCGCTCACCCCTGTGAGTGGAGCTATGGGCGATCAAAGACGATCTCAACATTGGCTCCAAAGTGAAAAATGTTCAGTTCAGTATGTCCCAAATGACCTGAGGAGTCGACCAGCCAAGTCTGAGACTCCTACCATGATATGACCTTTTTGGTCAAAAATGCTGTAAAAAGACTATAAGTCTAACACCTCGTACTCCAATGACACCAAAAATTAAAAATTCTCGCAGCGATTTGAAACTTTGCATGCGGGTAGACCTTGACCTGGAGGTCACGTTTTCACCGTCCTTGACCCCCGCTCACCCCTGTGAGTGGAGCTATGGGCGATCAAAGACGATCTCAACATTGGCTCCAAAGTGAAAAATGTTCAGTTCAGTATGTCCCAAATGACCTGAGGAGTCGACCAGCCAAGTCTGAGACTCCTACCATGATATGACCTTTTTGGTCAAAAATGCTGTAAAAAGACTATAAGTCTAACACCTAGTACTCCAATGACACCAAAAATTAAAAATTCTCGCAGCGATTTGAAACTTTGCATGCGGGTAGACCTTGACCTGGAGGTCACGTTTTCACCGTCCTTGACCCCCGCTCACCCCTGTGAGTGGAGCTATGGGCGATCAAAGACGATCTCAACATTGGCTCCAAAGTGAAAAATGTTCAGTTCAGTATGTCCCAAATGACCTGAGGAGTCGACCAGCCAAGTCTGAGACTCCTACCATGATATGACCTTTTTGGTCAAAAATGCTGTAAAAAGACTATAAGTCTAACACCTAGTACTCCAATGACACCAAAAATTAAAAATTCTCGCAGCGATTTGAAACTTTGCATGCGGGTAGACCTTGACCTGGAGGTCACGTTTTCACCGTCCTTGACCCCCGCTCACCCCTGTGAGTGGAGCTATGGGCGATCAAAGACGATCTCAACATTGGCTCCAAAGTGAAAAATGTTCAGTTCAGTATGTCCCAAATGACCTGAGGAGTCGACCAGCCAAGTCTGAGACTCCTACCATGATATGACCTTTTTGGTCAAAAATGCTGTAAAAAGACTATAAGTCTAACACCTAGTACTCCAATGACACCAAAAATTAAAAATTCTCGCAGCGATTTGAAACTTTGCATGCGGGTAGACCTTGACCTGGAGGTCACGTTTTCACCGTCCTTGACCCCCGCTCACCCCTGTGAGTGGAGCTATGGGCGATCAAAGACGATCTCAACATTGGCTCCAAAGTGAAAAATGTTCAGTTCAGTATGTCCCAAATGACCTGAGGAGTCGACCAGCCAAGTCTGAGACTCCTACCATGATATGACCTTTTTGGTCAAAAATGCTGTAAAAAGACTATAAGTCTAACACCTAGTACTCCAATGACACCAAAAATTAAAAATTCTCGCAGCGATTTGAAACTTTGCATGCGGGTAGACCTTGACCTGGAGGTCACGTTTTCACCGTCCTTGACCCCCGCTCACCCCTGTGAGTGGAGCTATGGGCGATCAAAGACGATCTCAACATTGGCTCCAAAGTGAAAAATGTTCAGTTCAGTATGTCCCAAATGACCTGAGGAGTCGACCAGCCAAGTCTGAGACTCCTACCATGATATGACCTTTTTGGTCAAAAATGCTGTAAAAAGACTATAAGTCTAACACCTAGTACTCCAATGACACCAAAAATTAAAAATTCTCGCAGCGATTTGAAACTTTGCATGCGGGTAGACCTTGACCTGGAGGTCACGTTTTCACCGTCCTTGACCCCCGCTCACCCCTGTGAGTGGAGCTATGGGCGATCAAAGACGATCTCAACATTGGCTCCAAAGTGAAAAATGTTCAGTTCAGTATGTCCCAAATGACCTGAGGAGTCGACCAGCCAAGTCTGAGACTCCTACCATGATATGACCTTTTTGGTCAAAAATGCTGTAAAAAGACTATAAGTCTAACACCTAGTACTCCAATGACACCAAAAATTAAAAATTCTCGCAGCGATTTGAAACTTTGCATGCGGGTAGACCTTGACCTGGAGGTCACGTTTTCACCGTCCTTGACCCCCGCTCACCCCTGTGAGTGGAGCTATGGGCGATCAAAGACGATCTCAACATTGGCTCCAAAGTGAAAAATGTTCAGTTCAGTATGTCCCAAATGACCTGAGGAGTCGACCAGCCAAGTCTGAGACTCCTACCATGATATGACCTTTTTGGTCAAAAATGCTGTAAAAAGACTATAAGTCTAACACCTAGTACTCCAATGACACCAAAAATTAAAAATTCTCGCAGCGATTTGAAACTTTGCATGCGGGTAGACCTTGACCTGGAGGTCACGTTTTCACCGTCCTTGACCCCCGCTCACCCCTGTGAGTGGAGCTATGGGCGATCAAAGACGATCTCAACATTGGCTCCAAAGTGAAAAATGTTCAGTTCAGTATGTCCCAAATGACCTGAGGAGTCGACCAGCCAAGTCTGAGACTCCTACCATGATATGACCTTTTTGGTCAAAAATGCTGTAAAAAGACTATAAGTCTAACACCTAGTACTCCAATGACACCAAAAATTAAAAATTCTCGCAGCGATTTGAAACTTTGCATGCGGGTAGACCTTGACCTGGAGGTCACGTTTTCACCGTCCTTGACCCCCGCTCACCCCTGTGAGTGGAGCTATGGGCGATCAAAGACGATCTCAACATTGGCTCCAAAGTGAAAAATGTTCAGTTCAGTATGTCCCAAATGACCTGAGGAGTCGACCAGCCAAGTCTGAGACTCCTACCATGATATGACCTTTTTGGTCAAAAATGCTGTAAAAAGACTATAAGTCTAACACCTAGTACTCCAATGACACCAAAAATTAAAAATTCTCGCAGCGATTTGAAACTTTGCATGCGGGTAGACCTTGACCTGGAGGTCACGTTTTCACCGTCCTTGACCCCCGCTCACCCCTGTGAGTGGAGCTATGGGCGATCAAAGACGATCTCAACATTGGCTCCAAAGTGAAAAATGTTCAGTTCAGTATGTCCCAAATGACCTGAGGAGTCGACCAGCCAAGTCTGAGACTCCTACCATGATATGACCTTTTTGGTCAAAAATGCTGTAAAAAGACTATAAGTCTAACACCTAGTACTCCAATGACACCAAAAATTAAAAATTCTCGCAGCGATTTGAAACTTTGCATGCGGGTAGACCTTGACCTGGAGGTCACGTTTTCACCGTCCTTGACCCCCGCTCACCCCTGTGAGTGGAGCTATGGGCGATCAAAGACGATCTCAACATTGGCTCCAAAGTGAAAAATGTTCAGTTCAGTATGTCCCAAATGACCTGAGGAGTCGACCAGCCAAGTCTGAGACTCCTACCATGATATGACCTTTTTGGTCAAAAATGCTGTAAAAAGACTATAAGTCTAACACCTAGTACTCCAATGACACCAAAAATTAAAAATTCTCGCAGCGATTTGAAACTTTGCATGCGGGTAGACCTTGACCTGGAGGTCACGTTTTCACCGTCCTTGACCCCCGCTCACCCCTGTGAGTGGAGCTATGGGCGATCAAAGACGATCTCAACATTGGCTCCAAAGTGAAAAATGTTCAGTTCAGTATGTCCCAAATGACCTGAGGAGTCGACCAGCCAAGTCTGAGACTCCTACCATGATATGACCTTTTTGGTCAAAAATGCTGTAAAAAGACTATAAGTCTAACACCTAGTACTCCAATGACACCAAAAATTAAAAATTCTCGCAGCGATTTGAAACTTTGCATGCGGGTAGACCTTGACCTGGAGGTCACGTTTTCACCGTCCTTGACCCCCGCTCACCCCTGTGAGTGGAGCTATGGGCGATCAAAGACGATCTCAACATTGGCTCCAAAGTGAAAAATGTTCAGTTCAGTATGTCCCAAATGACCTGAGGAGTCGACCAGCCAAGTCTGAGACTCCTACCATGATATGACCTTTTTGGTCAAAAATGCTGTAAAAAGACTATAAGTCTAACACCTAGTACTCCAATGACACCAAAAATTAAAAATTCTCGCAGCGATTTGAAACTTTGCATGCGGGTAGACCTTGACCTGGAGGTCACGTTTTCACCGTCCTTGACCCCCGCTCACCCCTGTGAGTGGAGCTATGGGCGATCAAAGACGATCTCAACATTGGCTCCAAAGTGAAAAATGTTCAGTTCAGTATGTCCCAAATGACCTGAGGAGTCGACCAGCCAAGTCTGAGACTCCTACCATGATATGACCTTTTTGGTCAAAAATGCTGTAAAAAGACTATAAGTCTAACACCTAGTACTCCAATGACACCAAAAATTAAAAATTCTCGCAGCGATTTGAAACTTTGCATGCGGGTAGACCTTGACCTGGAGGTCACGTTTTCACCGTCCTTGACCCCCGCTCACCCCTGTGAGTGGAGCTATGGGCGATCAAAGACGATCTCAACATTGGCTCCAAAGTGAAAAATGTTCAGTTCAGTATGTCCCAAATGACCTGAGGAGTCGACCAGCCAAGTCTGAGACTCCTACCATGATATGACCTTTTTGGTCAAAAATGCTGTAAAAAGACTATAAGTCTAACACCTAGTACTCCAATGACACCAAAAATTAAAAATTCTCGCAGCGATTTGAAACTTTGCATGCGGGTAGACCTTGACCTGGAGGTCACGTTTTCACCGTCCTTGACCCCCGCTCACCCCTGTGAGTGGAGCTATGGGCGATCAAAGACGATCTCAACATTGGCTCCAAAGTGAAAAATGTTCAGTTCAGTATGTCCCAAATGACCTGAGGAGTCGACCAGCCAAGTCTGAGACTCCTACCATGATATGACCTTTTTGGTCAAAAATGCTGTAAAAAGACTATAAGTCTAACACCTAGTACTCCAATGACACCAAAAATTAAAAATTCTCGCAGCGATTTGAAACTTTGCATGCGGGTAGACCTTGACCTGGAGGTCACGTTTTCACCGTCCTTGACCCCCGCTCACCCCTGTGAGTGGAGCTATGGGCGATCAAAGACGATCTCAACATTGGCTCCAAAGTGAAAAATGTTCAGTTCAGTATGTCCCCAAATGACCTGAGGAGTCGACCAGCCAAGTCTGAGACTCCTACCATGATATGACCTTTTTGGTCAAAAATGCTGTAAAAAGACTATAAGTCTAACACCTAGTACTCCAATGACACCAAAAATTAAAAATTCTCGCAGCGATTTGAAACTTTGCATGCGGGTAGACCTTGACCTGGAGGTCACGTTTTCACCGTCCTTGACCCCCGCTCACCCCTGTGAGTGGAGCTATGGGCGATCAAAGACGATCTCAACATTGGCTCCAAAGTGAAAAATGTTCAGTTCAGTATGTCCCAAATGACCTGAGGAGTCGACCAGCCAAGTCTGAGACTCCTACCATGATATGACCTTTTTGGTCAAAAATGCTGTAAAAAGACTATAAGTCTAACACCTAGTACTCCAATGACACCAAAAATTAAAAATTCTCGCAGCGATTTGAAACTTTGCATGCGGGTAGACCTTGACCTGGAGGTCACGTTTTCACCGTCCTTGACCCCCGCTCACCCCTGTGAGTGGAGCTATGGGCGATCAAAGACGATCTCAACATTGGCTCCAAAGTGAAAAATGTTCAGTTCAGTATGTCCCAAATGACCTGAGGAGTCGACCAGCCAAGTCTGAGACTCCTACCATGATATGACCTTTTTGGTCAAAAATGCTGTAAAAAGACTATAAGTCTAACACCTAGTACTCCAATGACACCAAAAATTAAAAATTCTCGCAGCGATTTGAAACTTTGCATGCGGGTAGACCTTGACCTGGAGGTCACGTTTTCACCGTCCTTGACCCCCGCTCACCCCTGTGAGTGGAGCTATGGGCGATCAAAGACGATCTCAACATTGGCTCCAAAGTGAAAAATGTTCAGTTCAGTATGTCCCAAATGACCTGAGGAGTCGACCAGCCAAGTCTGAGACTCCTACCATGATATGACCTTTTTGGTCAAAAATGCTGTAAAAAGACTATAAGTCTAACACCTAGTACTCCAATGACACCAAAAATTAAAAATTCTCGCAGCGATTTGAAACTTTGCATGCGGGTAGACCTTGACCTGGAGGTCACGTTTTCACCGTCCTTGACCCCCGCTCACCCCTGTGAGTGGAGCTATGGGCGATCAAAGACGATCTCAACATTGGCTCCAAAGTGAAAAATGTTCAGTTCAGTATGTCCCAAATGACCTGAGGAGTCGACCAGCCAAGTCTGAGACTCCTACCATGATATGACCTTTTTGGTCAAAAATGCTGTAAAAAGACTATAAGTCTAACACCTAGTACTCCAATGACACCAAAAATTAAAAATTCTCGCAGCGATTTGAAACTTTGCATGCGGGTAGACCTTGACCTGGAGGTCACGTTTTCACCGTCCTTGACCCCCGCTCACCCCTGTGAGTGGAGCTATGGGCGATCAAAGACGATCTCAACATTGGCTCCAAAGTGAAAAATGTTCAGTTCAGTATGTCCCAAATGACCTGAGGAGTCGACCAGCCAAGTCTGAGACTCCTACCATGATATGACCTTTTTGGTCAAAAATGCTGTAAAAAGACTATAAGTCTAACACCTAGTACTCCAATGACACCAAAAATTAAAAATTCTCGCAGCGATTTGAAACTTTGCATGCGGGTAGACCTTGACCTGGAGGTCACGTTTTCACCGTCCTTGACCCCCGCTCACCCCTGTGAGTGGAGCTATGGGCGATCAAAGACGATCTCAACATTGGCTCCAAAGTGAAAAATGTTCAGTTCAGTATGTCCCAAATGACCTGAGGAGTCGACCAGCCAAGTCTGAGACTCCTACCATGATATGACCTTTTTGGTCAAAAATGCTGTAAAAAGACTATAAGTCTAACACCTAGTACTCCAATGACACCAAAAATTAAAAATTCTCGCAGCGATTTGAAACTTTGCATGCGGGTAGACCTTGACCTGGAGGTCACGTTTTCACCGTCCTTGACCCCCGCTCACCCCTGTGAGTGGAGCTATGGGCGATCAAAGACGATCTCAACATTGGCTCCAAAGTGAAAAATGTTCAGTTCAGTATGTCCCAAATGACCTGAGGAGTCGACCAGCCAAGTCTGAGACTCCTACCATGATATGACCTTTTTGGTCAAAAATGCTGTAAAAAGACTATAAGTCTAACACCTAGTACTCCAATGACACCAAAAATTAAAAATTCTCGCAGCGATTTGAAACTTTGCATGCGGGTAGACCTTGACCTGGAGGTCACGTTTTCACCGTCCTTGACCCCCGCTCACCCCTGTGAGTGGAGCTATGGGCGATCAAAGACGATCTCAACATTGGCTCCAAAGTGAAAAATGTTCAGTTCAGTATGTCCCAAATGACCTGAGGAGTCGACCAGCCAAGTCTGAGACTCCTACCATGATATGACCTTTTTGGTCAAAAATGCTGTAAAAAGACTATAAGTCTAACACCTAGTACTCCAATGACACCAAAAATTAAAAATTCTCGCAGCGATTTGAAACTTTGCATGCGGGTAGACCTTGACCTGGAGGTCACGTTTTCACCGTCCTTGACCCCCGCTCACCCCTGTGAGTGGAGCTATGGGCGATCAAAGACGATCTCAACATTGGCTCCAAAGTGAAAAATGTTCAGTTCAGTATGTCCCAAATGACCTGAGGAGTCGACCAGCCAAGTCTGAGACTCCTACCATGATATGACCTTTTTGGTCAAAAATGCTGTAAAAAGACTATAAGTCTAACACCTAGTACTCCAATGACACCAAAAATTAAAAATTCTCGCAGCGATTTGAAACTTTGCATGCGGGTAGACCTTGACCTGGAGGTCACGTTTTCACCGTCCTTGACCCCCGCTCACCCCTGTGAGTGGAGCTATGGGCGATCAAAGACGATCTCAACATTGGCTCCAAAGTGAAAAATGTTCAGTTCAGTATGTCCCAAATGACCTGAGGAGTCGACCAGCCAAGTCTGAGACTCCTACCATGATATGACCTTTTTGGTCAAAAATGCTGTAAAAAGACTATAAGTCTAACACCTAGTACTCCAATGACACCAAAAATTAAAAATTCTCGCAGCGATTTGAAACTTTGCATGCGGGTAGACCTTGACCTGGAGGTCACGTTTTCACCGTCCTTGACCCCCGCTCACCCCTGTGAGTGGAGCTATGGGCGATCAAAGACGATCTCAACATTGGCTCCAAAGTGAAAAATGTTCAGTTCAGTATGTCCCAAATGACCTGAGGAGTCGACCAGCCAAGTCTGAGACTCCTACCATGATATGACCTTTTTGGTCAAAAATGCTGTAAAAAGACTATAAGTCTAACACCTAGTACTCCAATGACACCAAAAATTAAAAATTCTCGCAGCGATTTGAAACTTTGCATGCGGGTAGACCTTGACCTGGAGGTCACGTTTTCACCGTCCTTGACCCCCGCTCACCCCTGTGAGTGGAGCTATGGGCGATCAAAGACGATCTCAACATTGGCTCCAAAGTGAAAAATGTTCAGTTCAGTATGTCCCAAATGACCTGAGGAGTCGACCAGCCAAGTCTGAGACTCCTACCATGATATGACCTTTTTGGTCAAAAATGCTGTAAAAAGACTATAAGTCTAACACCTAGTACTCCAATGACACCAAAAATTAAAAATTCTCGCAGCGATTTGAAACTTTGCATGCGGGTAGACCTTGACCTGGAGGTCACGTTTTCACCGTCCTTGACCCCCGCTCACCCCTGTGAGTGGAGCTATGGGCGATCAAAGACGATCTCAACATTGGCTCCAAAGTGAAAAATGTTCAGTTCAGTATGTCCCAAATGACCTGAGGAGTCGACCAGCCAAGTCTGAGACTCCTACCATGATATGACCTTTTTGGTCAAAAATGCTGTAAAAAGACTATAAGTCTAACACCTAGTACTCCAATGACACCAAAAATTAAAAATTCTCGCAGCGATTTGAAACTTTGCATGCGGGTAGACCTTGACCTGGAGGTCACGTTTTCACCGTCCTTGACCCCCGCTCACCCCTGTGAGTGGAGCTATGGGCGATCAAAGACGATCTCAACATTGGCTCCAAAGTGAAAAATGTTCAGTTCAGTATGTCCCAAATGACCTGAGGAGTCGACCAGCCAAGTCTGAGACTCCTACCATGATATGACCTTTTTGGTCAAAAATGCTGTAAAAAGACTATAAGTCTAACACCTAGTACTCCAATGACACCAAAAATTAAAAATTCTCGCAGCGATTTGAAACTTTGCATGCGGGTAGACCTTGACCTGGAGGTCACGTTTTCACCGTCCTTGACCCCCGCTCACCCCTGTGAGTGGAGCTATGGGCGATCAAAGACGATCTCAACATTGGCTCCAAAGTGAAAAATGTTCAGTTCAGTATGTCCCAAATGACCTGAGGAGTCGACCAGCCAAGTCTGAGACTCCTACCATGATATGACCTTTTTGGTCAAAAATGCTGTAAAAAGACTATAAGTCTAACACCTAGTACTCCAATGACACCAAAAATTAAAAATTCTCGCAGCGATTTGAAACTTTGCATGCGGGTAGACCTTGACCTGGAGGTCACGTTTTCACCGTCCTTGACCCCCGCTCACCCCTGTGAGTGGAGCTATGGGCGATCAAAGACGATCTCAACATTGGCTCCAAAGTGAAAAATGTTCAGTTCAGTATGTCCCAAATGACCTGAGGAGTCGACCAGCCAAGTCTGAGACTCCTACCATGATATGACCTTTTTGGTCAAAAATGCTGTAAAAAACTATAAGTCTAACACCTAGTACTCCAATGACACCAAAAATTAAAAATTCTCGCAGCGATTTGAAACTTTGCATGCGGGTAGACCTTGACCTGGAGGTCACGTTTTCACCGTCCTTGACCCCCGCTCACCCCTGTGAGTGGAGCTATGGGCGATCAAAGACGATCTCAACATTGGCTCCAAAGTGAAAAATGTTCAGTTCAGTATGTCCCAAATGACCTGAGGAGTCGACCAGCCAAGTCTGAGACTCCTACCATGATATGACCTTTTTGGTCAAAAATGCTGTAAAAAGACTATAAGTCTAACACCTAGTACTCCAATGACACCAAAAATTAAAAATTCTCGCAGCGATTTGAAACTTTGCATGCGGGTAGACCTTGACCTGGAGGTCACGTTTTCACCGTCCTTGACCCCCGCTCACCCCTGTGAGTGGAGCTATGGGCGATCAAAGACGATCTCAACATTGGCTCCAAAGTGAAAAATGTTCAGTTCAGTATGTCCCAAATGACCTGAGGAGTCGACCAGCCAAGTCTGAGACTCCTACCATGATATGACCTTTTTGGTCAAAAATGCTGTAAAAAGACTATAAGTCTAACACCTAGTACTCCAATGACACCAAAAATTAAAAATTCTCGCAGCGATTTGAAACTTTGCATGCGGGTAGACCTTGACCTGGAGGTCACGTTTTCACCGTCCTTGACCCCCGCTCACCCCTGTGAGTGGAGCTATGGGCGATCAAAGACGATCTCAACATTGGCTCCAAAGTGAAAAATGTTCAGTTCAGTATGTCCCAAATGACCTGAGGAGTCGACCAGCCAAGTCTGAGACTCCTACCATGATATGACCTTTTTGGTCAAAAATGCTGTAAAAAGACTATAAGTCTAACACCTAGTACTCCAATGACACCAAAAATTAAAAATTCTCGCAGCGATTTGAAACTTTGCATGCGGGTAGACCTTGACCTGGAGGTCACGTTTTCACCGTCCTTGACCCCCGCTCACCCCTGTGAGTGGAGCTATGGGCGATCAAAGACGATCTCAACATTGGCTCCAAAGTGAAAAATGTTCAGTTCAGTATGTCCCAAATGACCTGAGGAGTCGACCAGCCAAGTCTGAGACTCCTACCATGATATGACCTTTTTGGTCAAAAATGCTGTAAAAAGACTATAAGTCTAACACCTAGTACTCCAATGACACCAAAAATTAAAAATTCTCGCGGCGATTTGAAACTTTGCATGCGGGTAGACCTTGACCTGGAGGTCACGTTTTCACCGTCCTTGACCCCCGCTCACCCCTGTGAGTGGAGCTATGGGCGATCAAAGACGATCTCAACATTGGCTCCAAAGTGAAAAATGTTCAGTTCAGTATGTCCCAAATGACCTGAGGAGTCGACCAGCCAAGTCTGAGACTCCTACCATGATATGACCTTTTTGGTCAAAAATGCTGTAAAAAGACTATAAGTCTAACACCTAGTACTCCAATGACACCAAAAATTAAAAATTCTCGCGGCGATTTGAAACTTTGCATGCGGGTAGACCTTGACCTGGAGGTCACGTTTTCACCGTCCTTGACCCCCGCTCACCCCTGTGAGTGGAGCTATGGGCGATCAAAGACGATCTCAACATTGGCTCCAAAGTGAAAAATGTTCAGTTCAGTATGTCCCAAATGACCTGAGGAGTCGACCAGCCAAGTCTGAGACTCCTACCATGATATGACCTTTTTGGTCAAAAATGCTGTAAAAAGACTATAAGTCTAACACCTAGTACTCCAATGACACCAAAAATTAAAAATTCTCGCAGCGATTTGAAACTTTGCATGCGGGTAGACCTTGACCTGGAGGTCACGTTTTCACCGTCCTTGACCCCCGCTCACCCCTGTGAGTGGAGCTATGGGCGATCAAAGACGATCTCAACATTGGCTCCAAAGTGAAAAATGTTCAGTTCAGTATGTCCCAAATGACCTGAGGAGTCGACCAGCCAAGTCTGAGACTCCTACCATGATATGACCTTTTTGGTCAAAAATGCTGTAAAAAGACTATAAGTCTAACACCTAGTACTCCAATGACACCAAAAATTAAAAATTCTCGCAGCGATTTGAAACTTTGCATGCGGGTAGACCTTGACCTGGAGGTCACGTTTTCACCGTCCTTGACCCCCGCTCACCCCTGTGAGTGGAGCTATGGGCGATCAAAGACGATCTCAACATTGGCTCCAAAGTGAAAAATGTTCAGTTCAGTATGTCCCAAATGACCTGAGGAGTCGACCAGCCAAGTCTGAGACTCCTACCATGATATGACCTTTTTGGTCAAAAATGCTGTAAAAAGACTATAAGTCTAACACCTAGTACTCCAATGACACCAAAAATTAAAAATTCTCGCAGCGATTTGAAACTTTGCATGCGGGTAGACCTTGACCTGGAGGTCACGTTTTCACCGTCCTTGACCCCCGCTCACCCCTGTGAGTGGAGCTATGGGCGATCAAAGACGATCTCAACATTGGCTCCAAAGTGAAAAATGTTCAGTTCAGTATGTCCCAAATGACCTGAGGAGTCGACCAGCCAAGTCTGAGACTCCTACCATGATATGACCTTTTTGGTCAAAAATGCTGTAAAAAGACTATAAGTCTAACACCTAGTACTCCAATGACACCAAAAATTAAAAATTCTCGCAGCGATTTGAAACTTTGCATGCGGGTAGACCTTGACCTGGAGGTCACGTTTTCACCGTCCTTGACCCCCGCTCACCCCTGTGAGTGGAGCTATGGGCGATCAAAGACGATCTCAACATTGGCTCCAAAGTGAAAAATGTTCAGTTCAGTATGTCCCAAATGACCTGAGGAGTCGACCAGCCAAGTCTGAGACTCCTACCATGATATGACCTTTTTGGTCAAAAATGCTGTAAAAAGACTATAAGTCTAACACCTAGTACTCCAATGACACCAAAAATTAAAAATTCTCGCAGCGATTTGAAACTTTGCATGCGGGTAGACCTTGACCTGGAGGTCACGTTTTCACCGTCCTTGACCCCCGCTCACCCCTGTGAGTGGAGCTATGGGCGATCAAAGACGATCTCAACATTGGCTCCAAAGTGAAAAATGTTCAGTTCAGTATGTCCCAAATGACCTGAGGAGTCGACCAGCCAAGTCTGAGACTCCTACCATGATATGACCTTTTTGGTCAAAAATGCTGTAAAAAGACTATAAGTCTAACACCTAGTACTCCAATGACACCAAAAATTAAAAATTCTCGCAGCGATTTGAAACTTTGCATGCGGGTAGACCTTGACCTGGAGGTCACGTTTTCACCGTCCTTGACCCCCGCTCACCCCTGTGAGTGGAGCTATGGGCGATCAAAGACGATCTCAACATTGGCTCCAAAGTGAAAAATGTTCAGTTCAGTATGTCCCAAATGACCTGAGGAGTCGACCAGCCAAGTCTGAGACTCCTACCATGATATGACCTTTTTGGTCAAAAATGCTGTAAAAAGACTATAAGTCTAACACCTAGTACTCCAATGACACCAAAAATTAAAAATTCTCGCAGCGATTTGAAACTTTGCATGCGGGTAGACCTTGACCTGGAGGTCACGTTTTCACCGTCCTTGACCCCCGCTCACCCCTGTGAGTGGAGCTATGGGCGATCAAAGACGATCTCAACATTGGCTCCAAAGTGAAAAATGTTCAGTTCAGTATGTCCCAAATGACCTGAGGAGTCGACCAGCCAAGTCTGAGACTCCTACCATGATATGACCTTTTTGGTCAAAAATGCTGTAAAAAGACTATAAGTCTAACACCTAGTACTCCAATGACACCAAAAATTAAAAATTCTCGCAGCGATTTGAAACTTTGCATGCGGGTAGACCTTGACCTGGAGGTCACGTTTTCACCGTCCTTGACCCCCGCTCACCCCTGTGAGTGGAGCTATGGGCGATCAAAGACGATCTCAACATTGGCTCCAAAGTGAAAAATGTTCAGTTCAGTATGTCCCAAATGACCTGAGGAGTCGACCAGCCAAGTCTGAGACTCCTACCATGATATGACCTTTTTGGTCAAAAATGCTGTAAAAAGACTATAAGTCTAACACCTAGTACTCCAGTGACACCAAAAATTAAAAATTCTCGCAGCGATTTGAAACTTTGCATGCGGGTAGACCTTGACCTGGAGGTCACGTTTTCACCGTCCTTGACCCCCGCTCACCCCTGTGAGTGGAGCTATGGGCGATCAAAGACGATCTCAACATTGGCTCCAAAGTGAAAAATGTTCAGTTCAGTATGTCCCAAATGACCTGAGGAGTCGACCAGCCAAGTCTGAGACTCCTACCATGATATGACCTTTTTGGTCAAAAATGCTGTAAAAAGACTATAAGTCTAACACCTAGTACTCCAATGACACCAAAAATTAAAAATTCTCGCAGCGATTTGAAACTTTGCATGCGGGTAGACCTTGACCTGGAGGTCACGTTTTCACCGTCCTTGACCCCCGCTCACCCCTGTGAGTGGAGCTATGGGCGATCAAAGACGATCTCAACATTGGCTCCAAAGTGAAAAATGTTCAGTTCAGTATGTCCCAAATGACCTGAGGAGTCGACCAGCCAAGTCTGAGACTCCTACCATGATATGACCTTTTTGGTCAAAAATGCTGTAAAAAGACTATAAGTCTAACACCTAGTACTCCAATGACACCAAAAATTAAAAATTCTCGCAGCGATTTGAAACTTTGCATGCGGGTAGACCTTGACCTGGAGGTCACGTTTTCACCGTCCTTGACCCCCGCTCACCCCTGTGAGTGGAGCTATGGGCGATCAAAGACGATCTCAACATTGGCTCCAAAGTGAAAAATGTTCAGTTCAGTATGTCCCAAATGACCTGAGGAGTCGACCAGCCAAGTCTGAGACTCCTACCATGATATGACCTTTTTGGTCAAAAATGCTGTAAAAAGACTATAAGTCTAACACCTAGTACTCCAATGACACCAAAAATTAAAAATTCTCGCAGCGATTTGAAACTTTGCATGCGGGTAGACCTTGACCTGGAGGTCACGTTTTCACCGTCCTTGACCCCCGCTCACCCCTGTGAGTGGAGCTATGGGCGATCAAAGACGATCTCAACATTGGCTCCAAAGTGAAAAATGTTCAGTTCAGTATGTCCCAAATGACCTGAGGAGTCGACCAGCCAAGTCTGAGACTCCTACCATGATATGACCTTTTTGGTCAAAAATGCTGTAAAAAGACTATAAGTCTAACACCTAGTACTCCAATGACACCAAAAATTAAAAATTCTCGCAGCGATTTGAAACTTTGCATGCGGGTAGACCTTGACCTGGAGGTCACGTTTTCACCGTCCTTGACCCCCGCTCACCCCTGTGAGTGGAGCTATGGGCGATCAAAGACGATCTCAACATTGGCTCCAAAGTGAAAAATGTTCAGTTCAGTATGTCCCAAATGACCTGAGGAGTCGACCAGCCAAGTCTGAGACTCCTACCATGATATGACCTTTTTGGTCAAAAATGCTGTAAAAAGACTATAAGTCTAACACCTAGTACTCCAATGACACCAAAAATTAAAAATTCTCGCAGCGATTTGAAACTTTGCATGCGGGTAGACCTTGACCTGGAGGTCACGTTTTCACCGTCCTTGACCCCCGCTCACCCCTGTGAGTGGAGCTATGGGCGATCAAAGACGATCTCAACATTGGCTCCAAAGTGAAAAATGTTCAGTTCAGTATGTCCCAAATGACCTGAGGAGTCGACCAGCCAAGTCTGAGACTCCTACCATGATATGACCTTTTTGGTCAAAAATGCTGTAAAAAGACTATAAGTCTAACACCTAGTACTCCAATGACACCAAAAATTAAAATTCTCGCAGCGATTTGAAACTTTGCATGCGGGTAGACCTTGACCTGGAGGTCACGTTTTCACCGTCCTTGACCCCCGCTCACCCCTGTGAGTGGAGCTATGGGCGATCAAAGACGATCTCAACATTGGCTCCAAAGTGAAAAATGTTCAGTTCAGTATGTCCCAAATGACCTGAGGAGTCGACCAGCCAAGTCTGAGACTCCTACCATGATATGACCTTTTTGGTCAAAAATGCTGTAAAAAGACTATAAGTCTAACACCTAGTACTCCAATGACACCAAAAATTAAAAATTTTCTCGCAGCGATTTGAAACTTTGCATGCGGGTAGACCTTGACCTGGAGGTCACGTTTTCACCGTCCTTGACCCCCGCTCACCCCTGTGAGTGGAGCTATGGGCGATCAAAGACGATCTCAACATTGGCTCCAAAGTGAAAAATGTTCAGTTCAGTATGTCCCAAATGACCTGAGGAGTCGACCAGCCAAGTCTGAGACTCCTACCATGATATGACATTTTTGGTCAAAAATGCTGTAAAAAGACTATAAGTCTAACACCTAGTACTCCAATGACACCAAAAATTAAAAATTCTCGCAGCGATTTGAAACTTTGCATGCGGGTAGACCTTGACCTGGAGGTCACGTTTTCACCGTCCTTGACCCCCGCTCACCCCTGTGAGTGGAGCTATGGGCGATCAAAGACGATCTCAACATTGGCTCCAAAGTGAAAAATGTTCAGTTCAGTATGTCCCAAATGACCTGAGGAGTCGACCAGCCAAGTCTGAGACTCCTACCATGATATGACCTTTTTGGTCAAAAATGCTGTAAAAAGACTATAAGTCTAACACCTAGTACTCCAATGACACCAAAAATTAAAAATTCTCGCAGCGATTTGAAACTTTGCATGCGGGTAGACCTTGACCTGGAGGTCACGTTTTCACCGTCCTTGACCCCCGCTCACCCCTGTGAGTGGAGCTATGGGCGATCAAAGACGATCTCAACATTGGCTCCAAAGTGAAAAATGTTCAGTTCAGTATGTCCCAAATGACCTGAGGAGTCGACCAGCCAAGTCTGAGACTCCTACCATGATATGACCTTTTTGGTCAAAAATGCTGTAAAAAGACTATAAGTCTAACACCTAGTACTCCAATGACACCAAAAATTAAAAATTCTCGCAGCGATTTGAAACTTTGCATGCGGGTAGACCTTGACCTGGAGGTCACGTTTTCACCGTCCTTGACCCCCGCTCACCCCTGTGAGTGGAGCTATGGGCGATCAAAGACGATCTCAACATTGGCTCCAAAGTGAAAAATGTTCAGTTCAGTATGTCCCAAATGACCTGAGGAGTCGACCAGCCAAGTCTGAGACTCCTACCATGATATGACCTTTTTGGTCAAAAATGCTGTAAAAAGACTATAAGTCTAACACCTAGTACTCCAATGACACCAAAAATTAAAAATTCTCGCAGCGATTTGAAACTTTGCATGCGGGTAGACCTTGACCTGGAGGTCACGTTTTCACCGTCCTTGACCCCCGCTCACCCCTGTGAGTGGAGCTATGGGCGATCAAAGACGATCTCAACATTGGCTCCAAAGTGAAAAATGTTCAGTTCAGTATGTCCCAAATGACCTGAGGAGTCGACCAGCCAAGTCTGAGACTCCTACCATGATATGACCTTTTTGGTCAAAAATGCTGTAAAAAGACTATAAGTCTAACACCTAGTACTCCAATGACACCAAAAATTAAAAATTCTCGCAGCGATTTGAAACTTTGCATGCGGGTAGACCTTGACCTGGAGGTCACGTTTTCACCGTCCTTGACCCCCGCTCACCCCTGTGAGTGGAGCTATGGGCGATCAAAGACGATCTCAACATTGGCTCCAAAGTGAAAAATGTTCAGTTCAGTATGTCCCAAATGACCTGAGGAGTCGACCAGCCAAGTCTGAGACTCCTACCATGATATGACCATTTTTGGTCAAAAATGCTGTAAAAAGACTATAAGTCTAACACCTAGTACTCCAATGACACCAAAAATTAAAAATTCTCGCAGCGATTTGAAACTTTGCATGCGGGTAGACCTTGACCTGGAGGTCACGTTTTCACCGTCCTTGACCCCCGCTCACCCCTGTGAGTGGAGCTATGGGCGATCAAAGACGATCTCAACATTGGCTCCAAAGTGAAAAATGTTCAGTTCAGTATGTCCCAAATGACCTGAGGAGTCGACCAGCCAAGTCTGAGACTCCTACCATGATATGACCTTTTTGGTCAAAAATGCTGTAAAAAGACTATAAGTCTAACACCTAGTACTCCAATGACACCAAAAATTAAAAATTCTCGCAGCGATTTGAAACTTTGCATGCGGGTAGACCTTGACCTGGAGGTCACGTTTTCACCGTCCTTGACCCCCGCTCACCCCTGTGAGTGGAGCTATGGGCGATCAAAGACGATCTCAACATTGGCTCCAAAGTGAAAAATGTTCAGTTCAGTATGTCCCAAATGACCTGAGGAGTCGACCAGCCAAGTCTGAGACTCCTACCATGATATGACCTTTTTGGTCAAAAATGCTGTAAAAAGACTATAAGTCTAACACCTAGTACTCCAATGACACCAAAAATTAAAAATTCTCGCAGCGATTTGAAACTTTGCATGCGGGTAGACCTTGACCTGGAGGTCACGTTTTCACCGTCCTTGACCCCCGCTCACCCCTGTGAGTGGAGCTATGGGCGATCAAAGACGATCTCAACATTGGCTCCAAAGTGAAAAATGTTCAGTTCAGTATGTCCCAAATGACCTGAGGAGTCGACCAGCCAAGTCTGAGACTCCTACCATGATATGACCTTTTTGGTCAAAAATGCTGTAAAAAGACTATAAGTCTAACACCTAGTACTCCAATGACACCAAAAATTAAAAATTCTCGCAGCGATTTGAAACTTTGCATGCGGGTAGACCTTGACCTGGAGGTCACGTTTTCACCGTCCTTGACCCCCGCTCACCCCTGTGAGTGGAGCTATGGGCGATCAAAGACGATCTCAACATTGGCTCCAAAGTGAAAAATGTTCAGTTCAGTATGTCCCAAATGACCTGAGGAGTCGACCAGCCAAGTCTGAGACTCCTACCATGATATGACCTTTTTGGTCAAAAATGCTGTAAAAAGACTATAAGTCTAACACCTAGTACTCCAATGACACCAAAAATTAAAAATTCTCGCAGCGATTTGAAACTTTGCATGCGGGTAGACCTTGACCTGGAGGTCACGTTTTCACCGTCCTTGACCCCCGCTCACCCCTGTGAGTGGAGCTATGGGCGATCAAAGACGATCTCAACATTGGCTCCAAAGTGAAAAATGTTCAGTTCAGTATGTCCCAAATGACCTGAGGAGTCGACCAGCCAAGTCTGAGACTCCTACCATGATATGACCTTTTTGGTCAAAAATGCTGTAAAAAGACTATAAGTCTAACACCTAGTACTCCAATGACACCAAAAATTAAATTCTCGCAGCGATTTGAAACTTTGCATGCGGGTAGACCTTGACCTGGAGGTCACGTTTTCACCGTCCTTGACCCCCGCTCACCCCTGTGAGTGGAGCTATGGGCGATCAAAGACGATCTCAACATTGGCTCCAAAGTGAAAAATGTTCAGTTCAGTATGTCCCAAATGACCTGAGGAGTCGACCAGCCAAGTCTGAGACTCCTACCATGATATGACCTTTTTGGTCAAAAATGCTGTAAAAAGACTATAAGTCTAACACCTAGTACTCCAATGACACCAAAAATTAAAAATTCTCGCAGCGATTTGAAACTTTGCATGCGGGTAGACCTTGACCTGGAGGTCACGTTTTCACCGTCCTTGACCCCCGCTCACCCCTGTGAGTGGAGCTATGGGCGATCAAAGACGATCTCAACATTGGCTCCAAAGTGAAAAATGTTCAGTTCAGTATGTCCCAAATGACCTGAGGAGTCGACCAGCCAAGTCTGAGACTCCTACCATGATATGACCTTTTTGGTCAAAAATGCTGTAAAAAGACTATAAGTCTAACACCTAGTACTCCAATGACACCAAAAATTAAAAATTCTCGCAGCGATTTGAAACTTTGCATGCGGGTAGACCTTGACCTGGAGGTCACGTTTTCACCGTCCTTGACCCCCGCTCACCCCTGTGAGTGGAGCTATGGGCGATCAAAGACGATCTCAACATTGGCTCCAAAGTGAAAAATGTTCAGTTCAGTATGTCCCAAATGACCTGAGGAGTCGACCAGCCAAGTCTGAGACTCCTACCATGATATGACCTTTTTGGTCAAAAATGCTGTAAAAAGACTATAAGTCTAACACCTAGTACTCCAATGACACCAAAAATTAAAAATTCTCGCAGCGATTTGAAACTTTGCATGCGGGTAGACCTTGACCTGGAGGTCACGTTTTCACCGTCCTTGACCCCCGCTCACCCCTGTGAGTGGAGCTATGGGCGATCAAAGACGATCTCAACATTGGCTCCAAAGTGAAAAATGTTCAGTTCAGTATGTCCCAAATGACCTGAGGAGTCGACCAGCCAAGTCTGAGACTCCTACCATGATATGACCTTTTTGGTCAAAAATGCTGTAAAAAGACTATAAGTCTAACACCTAGTACTCCAATGACACCAAAAATTAAAAATTCTCGCAGCGATTTGAAACTTTGCATGCGGGTAGACCTTGACCTGGAGGTCACGTTTTCACCGTCCTTGACCCCCGCTCACCCCTGTGAGTGGAGCTATGGGCGATCAAAGACGATCTCAACATTGGCTCCAAAGTGAAAAATGTTCAGTTCAGTATGTCCCAAATGACCTGAGGAGTCGACCAGCCAAGTCTGAGACTCCTACCATGATATGACCTTTTTGGTCAAAAATGCTGTAAAAAGACTATAAGTCTAACACCTAGTACTCCAATGACACCAAAAATTAAAAATTCTCGCAGCGATTTGAAACTTTGCATGCGGGTAGACCTTGACCTGGAGGTCACGTTTTCACCGTCCTTGACCCCCGCTCACCCCTGTGAGTGGAGCTATGGGCGATCAAAGACGATCTCAACATTGGCTCCAAAGTGAAAAATGTTCAGTTCAGTATGTCCCAAATGACCTGAGGAGTCGACCAGCCAAGTCTGAGACTCCTACCATGATATGACCTTTTTGGTCAAAAATGCTGTAAAAAGACTATAAGTCTAACACCTAGTACTCCAATGACACCAAAAATTAAAAATTCTCGCAGCGATTTGAAACTTTGCATGCGGGTAGACCTTGACCTGGAGGTCACGTTTTCACCGTCCTTGACCCCCGCTCACCCCTGTGAGTGGAGCTATGGGCGATCAAAGACGATCTCAACATTGGCTCCAAAGTGAAAAATGTTCAGTTCAGTATGTCCCAAATGACCTGAGGAGTCGACCAGCCAAGTCTGAGACTCCTACCATGATATGACCTTTTTGGTCAAAAATGCTGTAAAAAGACTATAAGTCTAACACCTAGTACTCCAATGACACCAAAAATTAAAAATTCTCGCAGCGATTTGAAACTTTGCATGCGGGTAGACCTTGACCTGGAGGTCACGTTTTCACCGTCCTTGACCCCCGCTCACCCCTGTGAGTGGAGCTATGGGCGATCAAAGACGATCTCAACATTGGCTCCAAAGTGAAAAATGTTCAGTTCAGTATGTCCCAAATGACCTGAGGAGTCGACCAGCCAAGTCTGAGACTCCTACCATGATATGACCTTTTTGGTCAAAAATGCTGTAAAAAGACTATAAGTCTAACACCTAGTACTCCAATGACACCAAAAATTAAAAATTCTCGCAGCGATTTGAAACTTTGCATGCGGGTAGACCTTGACCTGGAGGTCACGTTTTCACCGTCCTTGACCCCCGCTCACCCCTGTGAGTGGAGCTATGGGCGATCAAAGACGATCTCAACATTGGCTCCAAAGTGAAAAATGTTCAGTTCAGTATGTCCCAAATGACCTGAGGAGTCGACCAGCCAAGTCTGAGACTCCTACCATGATATGACCTTTTTGGTCAAAAATGCTGTAAAAAGACTATAAGTCTAACACCTAGTACTCCAATGACACCAAAAATTAAAAATTCTCGCAGCGATTTGAAACTTTGCATGCGGGTAGACCTTGACCTGGAGGTCACGTTTTCACCGTCCTTGACCCCCGCTCACCCCTGTGAGTGGAGCTATGGGCGATCAAAGACGATCTCAACATTGGCTCCAAAGTGAAAAATGTTCAGTTCAGTATGTCCCAAATGACCTGAGGAGTCGACCAGCCAAGTCTGAGACTCCTACCATGATATGACCTTTTTGGTCAAAAATGCTGTAAAAAGACTATAAGTCTAACACCTAGTACTCCAATGACACCAAAAATTAAAAATTCTCGCAGCGATTTGAAACTTTGCATGCGGGTAGACCTTGACCTGGAGGTCACGTTTTCACCGTCCTTGACCCCCGCTCACCCCTGTGAGTGGAGCTATGGGCGATCAAAGACGATCTCAACATTGGCTCCAAAGTGAAAAATGTTCAGTTCAGTATGTCCCAAATGACCTGAGGAGTCGACCAGCCAAGTCTGAGACTCCTACCATGATATGACCTTTTTGGTCAAAAATGCTGTAAAAAGACTATAAGTCTAACACCTAGTACTCCAATGACACCAAAAATTAAAAATTCTCGCAGCGATTTGAAACTTTGCATGCGGGTAGACCTTGACCTGGAGGTCACGTTTTCACCGTCCTTGACCCCCGCTCACCCCTGTGAGTGGAGCTATGGGCGATCAAAGACGATCTCAACATTGGCTCCAAAGTGAAAAATGTTCAGTTCAGTATGTCCCAAATGACCTGAGGAGTCGACCAGCCAAGTCTGAGACTCCTACCATGATATGACCTTTTTGGTCAAAAATGCTGTAAAAAGACTATAAGTCTAACACCTAGTACTCCAATGACACCAAAAATTAAAAATTCTCGCAGCGATTTGAAACTTTGCATGCGGGTAGACCTTGACCTGGAGGTCACGTTTTCACCGTCCTTGACCCCCGCTCACCCCTGTGAGTGGAGCTATGGGCGATCAAAGACGATCTCAACATTGGCTCCAAAGTGAAAAATGTTCAGTTCAGTATGTCCCAAATGACCTGAGGAGTCGACCAGCCAAGTCTGAGACTCCTACCATGATATGACCTTTTTGGTCAAAAATGCTGTAAAAAGACTATAAGTCTAACACCTAGTACTCCAATGACACCAAAAATTAAAAATTCTCGCAGCGATTTGAAACTTTGCATGCGGGTAGACCTTGACCTGGAGGTCACGTTTTCACCGTCCTTGACCCCCGCTCACCCCTGTGAGTGGAGCTATGGGCGATCAAAGACGATCTCAACATTGGCTCCAAAGTGAAAAATGTTCAGTTCAGTATGTCCCAAATGACCTGAGGAGTCGACCAGCCAAGTCTGAGACTCCTACCATGATATGACCTTTTTGGTCAAAAATGCTGTAAAAAGACTATAAGTCTAACACCTAGTACTCCAATGACACCAAAAATTAAAAATTCTCGCAGCGATTTGAAACTTTGCATGCGGGTAGACCTTGACCTGGAGGTCACGTTTTCACCGTCCTTGACCCCCGCTCACCCCTGTGAGTGGAGCTATGGGCGATCAAAGACGATCTCAACATTGGCTCCAAAGTGAAAAATGTTCAGTTCAGTATGTCCCAAATGACCTGAGGAGTCGACCAGCCAAGTCTGAGACTCCTACCATGATATGACCTTTTTGGTCAAAAATGCTGTAAAAAGACTATAAGTCTAACACCTAGTACTCCAATGACACCAAAAATTAAAAATTCTCGCAGCGATTTGAAACTTTGCATGCGGGTAGACCTTGACCTGGAGGTCACGTTTTCACCGTCCTTGACCCCCGCTCACCCCTGTGAGTGGAGCTATGGGCGATCAAAGACGATCTCAACATTGGCTCCAAAGTGAAAAATGTTCAGTTCAGTATGTCCCAAATGACCTGAGGAGTCGACCAGCCAAGTCTGAGACTCCTACCATGATATGACCTTTTTGGTCAAAAATGCTGTAAAAAGACTATAAGTCTAACACCTAGTACTCCAATGACACCAAAAATTAAAAATTCTCGCAGCGATTTGAAACTTTGCATGCGGGTAGACCTTGACCTGGAGGTCACGTTTTCACCGTCCTTGACCCCCGCTCACCCCTGTGAGTGGAGCTATGGGCGATCAAAGACGATCTCAACATTGGCTCCAAAGTGAAAAATGTTCAGTTCAGTATGTCCCAAATGACCTGAGGAGTCGACCAGCCAAGTCTGAGACTCCTACCATGATATGACCTTTTTGGTCAAAAATGCTGTAAAAAGACTATAAGTCTAACACCTAGTACTCCAATGACACCAAAAATTAAAAATTCTCGCAGCGATTTGAAACTTTGCATGCGGGTAGACCTTGACCTGGAGGTCACGTTTTCACCGTCCTTGACCCCCGCTCACCCCTGTGAGTGGAGCTATGGGCGATCAAAGACGATCTCAACATTGGCTCCAAAGTGAAAAATGTTCAGTTCAGTATGTCCCAAATGACCTGAGGAGTCGACCAGCCAAGTCTGAGACTCCTACCATGATATGACCTTTTTGGTCAAAAATGCTGTAAAAAGACTATAAGTCTAACACCTAGTACTCCAATGACACCAAAAATTAAAAATTCTCGCAGCGATTTGAAACTTTGCATGCGGGTAGACCTTGACCTGGAGGTCACGTTTTCACCGTCCTTGACCCCCGCTCACCCCTGTGAGTGGAGCTATGGGCGATCAAAGACGATCTCAACATTGGCTCCAAAGTGAAAAATGTTCAGTTCAGTATGTCCCAAATGACCTGAGGAGTCGACCAGCCAAGTCTGAGACTCCTACCATGATATGACCTTTTTGGTCAAAAATGCTGTAAAAAGACTATAAGTCTAACACCTAGTACTCCAATGACACCAAAAATTAAAAATTCTCGCAGCGATTTGAAACTTTGCATGCGGGTAGACCTTGACCTGGAGGTCACGTTTTCACCGTCCTTGACCCCCGCTCACCCCTGTGAGTGGAGCTATGGGCGATCAAAGACGATCTCAACATTGGCTCCAAAGTGAAAAATGTTCAGTTCAGTATGTCCCAAATGACCTGAGGAGTCGACCAGCCAAGTCTGAGACTCCTACCATGATATGACCTTTTTGGTCAAAAATGCTGTAAAAAGACTATAAGTCTAACACCTAGTACTCCAATGACACCAAAAATTAAAAATTCTCGCAGCGATTTGAAACTTTGCATGCGGGTAGACCTTGACCTGGAGGTCACGTTTTCACCGTCCTTGACCCCCGCTCACCCCTGTGAGTGGAGCTATGGGCGATCAAAGACGATCTCAACATTGGCTCCAAAGTGAAAAATGTTCAGTTCAGTATGTCCCAAATGACCTGAGGAGTCGACCAGCCAAGTCTGAGACTCCTACCATGATATGACCTTTTTGGTCAAAAATGCTGTAAAAAGACTATAAGTCTAACACCTAGTACTCCAATGACACCAAAAATTAAAAATTCTCGCAGCGATTTGAAACTTTGCATGCGGGTAGACCTTGACCTGGAGGTCACGTTTTCACCGTCCTTGACCCCCGCTCACCCCTGTGAGTGGAGCTATGGGCGATCAAAGACGATCTCAACATTGGCTCCAAAGTGAAAAATGTTCAGTTCAGTATGTCCCAAATGACCTGAGGAGTCGACCAGCCAAGTCTGAGACTCCTACCATGATATGACCTTTTTGGTCAAAAATGCTGTAAAAAGACTATAAGTCTAACACCTAGTACTCCAATGACACCAAAAATTAAAAATTCTCGCAGCGATTTGAAACTTTGCATGCGGGTAGACCTTGACCTGGAGGTCACGTTTTCACCGTCCTTGACCCCCGCTCACCCCTGTGAGTGGAGCTATGGGCGATCAAAGACGATCTCAACATTGGCTCCAAAGTGAAAAATGTTCAGTTCAGTATGTCCCAAATGACCTGAGGAGTCGACCAGCCAAGTCTGAGACTCCTACCATGATATGACCTTTTTGGTCAAAAATGCTGTAAAAAGACTATAAGTCTAACACCTAGTACTCCAATGACACCAAAAATTAAAAATTCTCGCAGCGATTTGAAACTTTGCATGCGGGTAGACCTTGACCTGGAGGTCACGTTTTCACCGTCCTTGACCCCCGCTCACCCCTGTGAGTGGAGCTATGGGCGATCAAAGACGATCTCAACATTGGCTCCAAAGTGAAAAATGTTCAGTTCAGTATGTCCCAAATGACCTGAGGAGTCGACCAGCCAAGTCTGAGACTCCTACCATGATATGACCTTTTTGGTCAAAAATGCTGTAAAAAGACTATAAGTCTAACACCTAGTACTCCAATGACACCAAAAATTAAAAATTCTCGCAGCGATTTGAAACTTTGCATGCGGGTAGACCTTGACCTGGAGGTCACGTTTTCACCGTCCTTGACCCCCGCTCACCCCTGTGAGTGGAGCTATGGGCGATCAAAGACGATCTCAACATTGGCTCCAAAGTGAAAAATGTTCAGTTCAGTATGTCCCAAATGACCTGAGGAGTCGACCAGCCAAGTCTGAGACTCCTACCATGATATGACCTTTTTGGTCAAAAATGCTGTAAAAAGACTATAAGTCTAACACCTAGTACTCCAATGACACCAAAAATTAAAAATTCTCGCAGCGATTTGAAACTTTGCATGCGGGTAGACCTTGACCTGGAGGTCACGTTTTCACCGTCCTTGACCCCCGCTCACCCCTGTGAGTGGAGCTATGGGCGATCAAAGACGATCTCAACATTGGCTCCAAAGTGAAAAATGTTCAGTTCAGTATGTCCCAAATGACCTGAGGAGTCGACCAGCCAAGTCTGAGACTCCTACCATGATATGACCTTTTTGGTCAAAAATGCTGTAAAAAGACTATAAGTCTAACACCTAGTACTCCAATGACACCAAAAATTAAAAATTCTCGCAGCGATTTGAAACTTTGCATGCGGGTAGACCTTGACCTGGAGGTCACGTTTTCACCGTCCTTGACCCCCGCTCACCCCTGTGAGTGGAGCTATGGGCGATCAAAGACGATCTCAACATTGGCTCCAAAGTGAAAAATGTTCAGTTCAGTATGTCCCAAATGACCTGAGGAGTCGACCAGCCAAGTCTGAGACTCCTACCATGATATGACCTTTTTGGTCAAAAATGCTGTAAAAAGACTATAAGTCTAACACCTAGTACTCCAATGACACCAAAAATTAAAAATTCTCGCAGCGATTTGAAACTTTGCATGCGGGTAGACCTTGACCTGGAGGTCACGTTTTCACCGTCCTTGACCCCCGCTCACCCCTGTGAGTGGAGCTATGGGCGATCAAAGACGATCTCAACATTGGCTCCAAAGTGAAAAATGTTCAGTTCAGTATGTCCCAAATGACCTGAGGAGTCGACCAGCCAAGTCTGAGACTCCTACCATGATATGACCTTTTTGGTCAAAAATGCTGTAAAAAGACTATAAGTCTAACACCTAGTACTCCAATGACACCAAAAATTAAAAATTCTCGCAGCGATTTGAAACTTTGCATGCGGGTAGACCTTGACCTGGAGGTCACGTTTTCACCGTCCTTGACCCCCGCTCACCCCTGTGAGTGGAGCTATGGGCGATCAAAGACGATCTCAACATTGGCTCCAAAGTGAAAAATGTTCAGTTCAGTATGTCCCAAATGACCTGAGGAGTCGACCAGCCAAGTCTGAGACTCCTACCATGATATGACCTTTTTGGTCAAAAATGCTGTAAAAAGACTATAAGTCTAACACCTAGTACTCCAATGACACCAAAAATTAAAAATTCTCGCAGCGATTTGAAACTTTGCATGCGGGTAGACCTTGACCTGGAGGTCACGTTTTCACCGTCCTTGACCCCCGCTCACCCCTGTGAGTGGAGCTATGGGCGATCAAAGACGATCTCAACATTGGCTCCAAAGTGAAAAATGTTCAGTTCAGTATGTCCCAAATGACCTGAGGAGTCGACCAGCCAAGTCTGAGACTCCTACCATGATATGACCTTTTTGGTCAAAAATGCTGTAAAAAGACTATAAGTCTAACACCTAGTACTCCAATGACACCAAAAATTAAAAATTCTCGCAGCGATTTGAAACTTTGCATGCGGGTAGACCTTGACCTGGAGGTCACGTTTTCACCGTCCTTGACCCCCGCTCACCCCTGTGAGTGGAGCTATGGGCGATCAAAGACGATCTCAACATTGGCTCCAAAGTGAAAAATGTTCAGTTCAGTATGTCCCAAATGACCTGAGGAGTCGACCAGCCAAGTCTGAGACTCCTACCATGATATGACCTTTTTGGTCAAAAATGCTGTAAAAAGACTATAAGTCTAACACCTAGTACTCCAATGACACCAAAAATTAAAAATTCTCGCAGCGATTTGAAACTTTGCATGCGGGTAGACCTTGACCTGGAGGTCACGTTTTCACCGTCCTTGACCCCCGCTCACCCCTGTGAGTGGAGCTATGGGCGATCAAAGACGATCTCAACATTGGCTCCAAAGTGAAAAATGTTCAGTTCAGTATGTCCCAAATGACCTGAGGAGTCGACCAGCCAAGTCTGAGACTCCTACCATGATATGACCTTTTTGGTCAAAAATGCTGTAAAAAGACTATAAGTCTAACACCTAGTACTCCAATGACACCAAAAATTAAAAATTCTCGCAGCGATTTGAAACTTTGCATGCGGGTAGACCTTGACCTGGAGGTCACGTTTTCACCGTCCTTGACCCCCGCTCACCCCTGTGAGTGGAGCTATGGGCGATCAAAGACGATCTCAACATTGGCTCCAAAGTGAAAAATGTTCAGTTCAGTATGTCCCAAATGACCTGAGGAGTCGACCAGCCAAGTCTGAGACTCCTACCATGATATGACCTTTTTGGTCAAAAATGCTGTAAAAAGACTATAAGTCTAACACCTAGTACTCCAATGACACCAAAAATTAAAAATTCTCGCAGCGATTTGAAACTTTGCATGCGGGTAGACCTTGACCTGGAGGTCACGTTTTCACCGTCCTTGACCCCCGCTCACCCCTGTGAGTGGAGCTATGGGCGATCAAAGACGATCTCAACATTGGCTCCAAAGTGAAAAATGTTCAGTTCAGTATGTCCCAAATGACCTGAGGAGTCGACCAGCCAAGTCTGAGACTCCTACCATGATATGACCTTTTTGGTCAAAAATGCTGTAAAAAGACTATAAGTCTAACACCTAGTACTCCAATGACACCAAAAATTAAAAATTCTCGCAGCGATTTGAAACTTTGCATGCGGGTAGACCTTGACCTGGAGGTCACGTTTTCACCGTCCTTGACCCCCGCTCACCCCTGTGAGTGGAGCTATGGGCGATCAAAGACGATCTCAACATTGGCTCCAAAGTGAAAAATGTTCAGTTCAGTATGTCCCAAATGACCTGAGGAGTCGACCAGCCAAGTCTGAGACTCCTACCATGATATGACCTTTTTGGTCAAAAATGCTGTAAAAAGACTATAAGTCTAACACCTAGTACTCCAATGACACCAAAAATTAAAAATTCTCGCAGCGATTTGAAACTTTGCATGCGGGTAGACCTTGACCTGGAGGTCACGTTTTCACCGTCCTTGACCCCCGCTCACCCCTGTGAGTGGAGCTATGGGCGATCAAAGACGATCTCAACATTGGCTCCAAAGTGAAAAATGTTCAGTTCAGTATGTCCCAAATGACCTGAGGAGTCGACCAGCCAAGTCTGAGACTCCTACCATGATATGACCTTTTTGGTCAAAAATGCTGTAAAAAGACTATAAGTCTAACACCTAGTACTCCAATGACACCAAAAATTAAAAATTCTCGCAGCGATTTGAAACTTTGCATGCGGGTAGACCTTGACCTGGAGGTCACGTTTTCACCGTCCTTGACCCCCGCTCACCCCTGTGAGTGGAGCTATGGGCGATCAAAGACGATCTCAACATTGGCTCCAAAGTGAAAAATGTTCAGTTCAGTATGTCCCAAATGACCTGAGGAGTCGACCAGCCAAGTCTGAGACTCCTACCATGATATGACCTTTTTGGTCAAAAATGCTGTAAAAAGACTATAAGTCTAACACCTAGTACTCCAATGACACCAAAAATTAAAAATTCTCGCAGCGATTTGAAACTTTGCATGCGGGTAGACCTTGACCTGGAGGTCACGTTTTCACCGTCCTTGACCCCCGCTCACCCCTGTGAGTGGAGCTATGGGCGATCAAAGACGATCTCAACATTGGCTCCAAAGTGAAAAATGTTCAGTTCAGTATGTCCCAAATGACCTGAGGAGTCGACCAGCCAAGTCTGAGACTCCTACCATGATATGACCTTTTTGGTCAAAAATGCTGTAAAAAGACTATAAGTCTAACACCTAGTACTCCAATGACACCAAAAATTAAAAATTCTCGCAGCGATTTGAAACTTTGCATGCGGGTAGACCTTGACCTGGAGGTCACGTTTTCACCGTCCTTGACCCCCGCTCACCCCTGTGAGTGGAGCTATGGGCGATCAAAGACGATCTCAACATTGGCTCCAAAGTGAAAAATGTTCAGTTCAGTATGTCCCAAATGACCTGAGGAGTCGACCAGCCAAGTCTGAGACTCCTACCATGATATGACCTTTTTGGTCAAAAATGCTGTAAAAAGACTATAAGTCTAACACCTAGTACTCCAATGACACCAAAAATTAAAAATTCTCGCAGCGATTTGAAACTTTGCATGCGGGTAGACCTTGACCTGGAGGTCACGTTTTCACCGTCCTTGACCCCCGCTCACCCCTGTGAGTGGAGCTATGGGCGATCAAAGACGATCTCAACATTGGCTCCAAAGTGAAAAATGTTCAGTTCAGTATGTCCCAAATGACCTGAGGAGTCGACCAGCCAAGTCTGAGACTCCTACCATGATATGACCTTTTTGGTCAAAAATGCTGTAAAAAGACTATAAGTCTAACACCTAGTACTCCAATGACACCAAAAATTAAAAATTCTCGCAGCGATTTGAAACTTTGCATGCGGGTAGACCTTGACCTGGAGGTCACGTTTTCACCGTCCTTGACCCCCGCTCACCCCTGTGAGTGGAGCTATGGGCGATCAAAGACGATCTCAACATTGGCTCCAAAGTGAAAAATGTTCAGTTCAGTATGTCCCAAATGACCTGAGGAGTCGACCAGCCAAGTCTGAGACTCCTACCATGATATGACCTTTTTGGTCAAAAATGCTGTAAAAAGACTATAAGTCTAACACCTAGTACTCCAATGACACCAAAAATTAAAAATTCTCGCAGCGATTTGAAACTTTGCATGCGGGTAGACCTCTGACCTGGAGGTCACGTTTTCACCGTCCTTGACCCCCGCTCACCCCTGTGAGTGGAGCTATGGGCGATCAAAGACGATCTCAACATTGGCTCCAAAGTGAAAAATGTTCAGTTCAGTATGTCCCAAATGACCTGAGGAGTCGACCAGCCAAGTCTGAGACTCCTACCATGATATGACCTTTTTGGTCAAAAATGCTGTAAAAAGACTATAAGTCTAACACCTAGTACTCCAATGACACCAAAAATTAAAAATTCTCGCAGCGATTTGAAACTTTGCATGCGGGTAGACCTTGACCTGGAGGTCACGTTTTCACCGTCCTTGACCCCCGCTCACCCCTGTGAGTGGAGCTATGGGCGATCAAAGACGATCTCAACATTGGCTCCAAAGTGAAAAATGTTCAGTTCAGTATGTCCCAAATGACCTGAGGAGTCGACCAGCCAAGTCTGAGACTCCTACCATGATATGACCTTTTTGGTCAAAAATGCTGTAAAAAGACTATAAGTCTAACACCTAGTACTCCAATGACACCAAAAATTAAAAATTCTCGCAGCGATTTGAAACTTTGCATGCGGGTAGACCTTGACCTGGAGGTCACGTTTTCACCGTCCTTGACCCCCGCTCACCCCTGTGAGTGGAGCTATGGGCGATCAAAGACGATCTCAACATTGGCTCCAAAGTGAAAAATGTTCAGTTCAGTATGTCCCAAATGACCTGAGGAGTCGACCAGCCAAGTCTGAGACTCCTACCATGATATGACCTTTTTGGTCAAAAATGCTGTAAAAAGACTATAAGTCTAACACCTAGTACTCCAATGACACCAAAAATTAAAAATTCTCGCAGCGATTTGAAACTTTGCATGCGGGTAGACCTTGACCTGGAGGTCACGTTTTCACCGTCCTTGACCCCCGCTCACCCCTGTGAGTGGAGCTATGGGCGATCAAAGACGATCTCAACATTGGCTCCAAAGTGAAAAATGTTCAGTTCAGTATGTCCCAAATGACCTGAGGAGTCGACCAGCCAAGTCTGAGACTCCTACCATGATATGACCTTTTTGGTCAAAAATGCTGTAAAAAGACTATAAGTCTAACACCTAGTACTCCAATGACACCAAAAATTAAAAATTCTCGCAGCGATTTGAAACTTTGCATGCGGGTAGACCTTGACCTGGAGGTCACGTTTTCACCGTCCTTGACCCCCGCTCACCCCTGTGAGTGGAGCTATGGGCGATCAAAGACGATCTCAACATTGGCTCCAAAGTGAAAAATGTTCAGTTCAGTATGTCCCAAATGACCTGAGGAGTCGACCAGCCAAGTCTGAGACTCCTACCATGATATGACCTTTTTGGTCAAAAATGCTGTAAAAAGACTATAAGTCTAACACCTAGTACTCCAATGACACCAAAAATTAAAAATTCTCGCAGCGATTTGAAACTTTGCATGCGGGTAGACCTTGACCTGGAGGTCACGTTTTCACCGTCCTTGACCCCCGCTCACCCCTGTGAGTGGAGCTATGGGCGATCAAAGACGATCTCAACATTGGCTCCAAAGTGAAAAATGTTCAGTTCAGTATGTCCCAAATGACCTGAGGAGTCGACCAGCCAAGTCTGAGACTCCTACCATGATATGACCTTTTTGGTCAAAAATGCTGTAAAAAGACTATAAGTCTAACACCTAGTACTCCAATGACACCAAAAATTAAAAATTCTCGCAGCGATTTGAAACTTTGCATGCGGGTAGACCTTGACCTGGAGGTCACGTTTTCACCGTCCTTGACCCCCGCTCACCCCTGTGAGTGGAGCTATGGGCGATCAAAGACGATCTCAACATTGGCTCCAAAGTGAAAAATGTTCAGTTCAGTATGTCCCAAATGACCTGAGGAGTCGACCAGCCAAGTCTGAGACTCCTACCATGATATGACCTTTTTGGTCAAAAATGCTGTAAAAAGACTATAAGTCTAACACCTAGTACTCCAATGACACCAAAAATTAAAAATTCTCGCAGCGATTTGAAACTTTGCATGCGGGTAGACCTTGACCTGGAGGTCACGTTTTCACCGTCCTTGACCCCCGCTCACCCCTGTGAGTGGAGCTATGGGCGATCAAAGACGATCTCAACATTGGCTCCAAAGTGAAAAATGTTCAGTTCAGTATGTCCCAAATGACCTGAGGAGTCGACCAGCCAAGTCTGAGACTCCTACCATGATATGACCTTTTTGGTCAAAAATGCTGTAAAAAGACTATAAGTCTAACACCTAGTACTCCAATGACACCAAAAATTAAAAATTCTCGCAGCGATTTGAAACTTTGCATGCGGGTAGACCTTGACCTGGAGGTCACGTTTTCACCGTCCTTGACCCCCGCTCACCCCTGTGAGTGGAGCTATGGGCGATCAAAGACGATCTCAACATTGGCTCCAAAGTGAAAAATGTTCAGTTCAGTATGTCCCAAATGACCTGAGGAGTCGACCAGCCAAGTCTGAGACTCCTACCATGATATGACCTTTTTGGTCAAAAATGCTGTAAAAAGACTATAAGTCTAACACCTAGTACTCCAATGACACCAAAAATTAAAAATTCTCGCAGCGATTTGAAACTTTGCATGCGGGTAGACCTTGACCTGGAGGTCACGTTTTCACCGTCCTTGACCCCCGCTCACCCCTGTGAGTGGAGCTATGGGCGATCAAAGACGATCTCAACATTGGCTCCAAAGTGAAAAATGTTCAGTTCAGTATGTCCCAAATGACCTGAGGAGTCGACCAGCCAAGTCTGAGACTCCTACCATGATATGACCTTTTTGGTCAAAAATGCTGTAAAAAGACTATAAGTCTAACACCTAGTACTCCAATGACACCAAAAATTAAAAATTCTCGCAGCGATTTGAAACTTTGCATGCGGGTAGACCTTGACCTGGAGGTCACGTTTTCACCGTCCTTGACCCCCGCTCACCCCTGTGAGTGGAGCTATGGGCGATCAAAGACGATCTCAACATTGGCTCCAAAGTGAAAAATGTTCAGTTCAGTATGTCCCAAATGACCTGAGGAGTCGACCAGCCAAGTCTGAGACTCCTACCATGATATGACCTTTTTGGTCAAAAATGCTGTAAAAAGACTATAAGTCTAACACCTAGTACTCCAATGACACCAAAAATTAAAAATTCTCGCAGCGATTTGAAACTTTGCATGCGGGTAGACCTTGACCTGGAGGTCACGTTTTCACCGTCCTTGACCCCCGCTCACCCCTGTGAGTGGAGCTATGGGCGATCAAAGACGATCTCAACATTGGCTCCAAAGTGAAAAATGTTCAGTTCAGTATGTCCCAAATGACCTGAGGAGTCGACCAGCCAAGTCTGAGACTCCTACCATGATATGACCTTTTTGGTCAAAAATGCTGTAAAAAGACTATAAGTCTAACACCTAGTACTCCAATGACACCAAAAATTAAAAATTCTCGCAGCGATTTGAAACTTTGCATGCGGGTAGACCTTGACCTGGAGGTCACGTTTTCACCGTCCTTGACCCCCGCTCACCCCTGTGAGTGGAGCTATGGGCGATCAAAGACGATCTCAACATTGGCTCCAAAGTGAAAAATGTTCAGTTCAGTATGTCCCAAATGACCTGAGGAGTCGACCAGCCAAGTCTGAGACTCCTACCATGATATGACCTTTTTGGTCAAAAATGCTGTAAAAAGACTATAAGTCTAACACCTAGTACTCCAATGACACCAAAAATTAAAAATTCTCGCAGCGATTTGAAACTTTGCATGCGGGTAGACCTTGACCTGGAGGTCACGTTTTCACCGTCCTTGACCCCCGCTCACCCCTGTGAGTGGAGCTATGGGCGATCAAAGACGATCTCAACATTGGCTCCAAAGTGAAAAATGTTCAGTTCAGTATGTCCCAAATGACCTGAGGAGTCGACCAGCCAAGTCTGAGACTCCTACCATGATATGACCTTTTTGGTCAAAAATGCTGTAAAAAGACTATAAGTCTAACACCTAGTACTCCAATGACACCAAAAATTAAAAATTCTCGCAGCGATTTGAAACTTTGCATGCGGGTAGACCTTGACCTGGAGGTCACGTTTTCACCGTCCTTGACCCCCGCTCACCCCTGTGAGTGGAGCTATGGGCGATCAAAGACGATCTCAACATTGGCTCCAAAGTGAAAAATGTTCAGTTCAGTATGTCCCAAATGACCTGAGGAGTCGACCAGCCAAGTCTGAGACTCCTACCATGATATGACCTTTTTGGTCAAAAATGCTGTAAAAAGACTATAAGTCTAACACCTAGTACTCCAATGACACCAAAAATTAAAAATTCTCGCAGCGATTTGAAACTTTGCATGCGGGTAGACCTTGACCTGGAGGTCACGTTTTCACCGTCCTTGACCCCCGCTCACCCCTGTGAGTGGAGCTATGGGCGATCAAAGACGATCTCAACATTGGCTCCAAAGTGAAAAATGTTCAGTTCAGTATGTCCCAAATGACCTGAGGAGTCGACCAGCCAAGTCTGAGACTCCTACCATGATATGACCTTTTTGGTCAAAAATGCTGTAAAAAGACTATAAGTCTAACACCTAGTACTCCAATGACACCAAAAATTAAAAATTCTCGCAGCGATTTGAAACTTTGCATGCGGGTAGACCTTGACCTGGAGGTCACGTTTTCACCGTCCTTGACCCCCGCTCACCCCTGTGAGTGGAGCTATGGGCGATCAAAGACGATCTCAACATTGGCTCCAAAGTGAAAAATGTTCAGTTCAGTATGTCCCAAATGACCTGAGGAGTCGACCAGCCAAGTCTGAGACTCCTACCATGATATGACCTTTTTGGTCAAAAATGCTGTAAAAAGACTATAAGTCTAACACCTAGTACTCCAATGACACCAAAAATTAAAAATTCTCGCAGCGATTTGAAACTTTGCATGCGGGTAGACCTTGACCTGGAGGTCACGTTTTCACCGTCCTTGACCCCCGCTCACCCCTGTGAGTGGAGCTATGGGCGATCAAAGACGATCTCAACATTGGCTCCAAAGTGAAAAATGTTCAGTTCAGTATGTCCCAAATGACCTGAGGAGTCGACCAGCCAAGTCTGAGACTCCTACCATGATATGACCTTTTTGGTCAAAAATGCTGTAAAAAGACTATAAGTCTAACACCTAGTACTCCAATGACACCAAAAATTAAAAATTCTCGCAGCGATTTGAAACTTTGCATGCGGGTAGACCTTGACCTGGAGGTCACGTTTTCACCGTCCTTGACCCCCGCTCACCCCTGTGAGTGGAGCTATGGGCGATCAAAGACGATCTCAACATTGGCTCCAAAGTGAAAAATGTTCAGTTCAGTATGTCCCAAATGACCTGAGGAGTCGACCAGCCAAGTCTGAGACTCCTACCATGATATGACCTTTTTGGTCAAAAATGCTGTAAAAAGACTATAAGTCTAACACCTAGTACTCCAATGACACCAAAAATTAAAAATTCTCGCAGCGATTTGAAACTTTGCATGCGGGTAGACCTTGACCTGGAGGTCACGTTTTCACCGTCCTTGACCCCCGCTCACCCCTGTGAGTGGAGCTATGGGCGATCAAAGACGATCTCAACATTGGCTCCAAAGTGAAAAATGTTCAGTTCAGTATGTCCCAAATGACCTGAGGAGTCGACCAGCCAAGTCTGAGACTCCTACCATGATATGACCTTTTTGGTCAAAAATGCTGTAAAAAGACTATAAGTCTAACACCTAGTACTCCAATGACACCAAAAATTAAAAATTCTCGCAGCGATTTGAAACTTTGCATGCGGGTAGACCTTGACCTGGAGGTCACGTTTTCACCGTCCTTGACCCCCGCTCACCCCTGTGAGTGGAGCTATGGGCGATCAAAGACGATCTCAACATTGGCTCCAAAGTGAAAAATGTTCAGTTCAGTATGTCCCAAATGACCTGAGGAGTCGACCAGCCAAGTCTGAGACTCCTACCATGATATGACCTTTTTGGTCAAAAATGCTGTAAAAAGACTATAAGTCTAACACCTAGTACTCCAATGACACCAAAAATTAAAAATTCTCGCAGCGATTTGAAACTTTGCATGCGGGTAGACCTTGACCTGGAGGTCACGTTTTCACCGTCCTTGACCCCCGCTCACCCCTGTGAGTGGAGCTATGGGCGATCAAAGACGATCTCAACATTGGCTCCAAAGTGAAAAATGTTCAGTTCAGTATGTCCCAAATGACCTGAGGAGTCGACCAGCCAAGTCTGAGACTCCTACCATGATATGACCTTTTTGGTCAAAAATGCTGTAAAAAGACTATAAGTCTAACACCTAGTACTCCAATGACACCAAAAATTAAAAATTCTCGCAGCGATTTGAAACTTTGCATGCGGGTAGACCTTGACCTGGAGGTCACGTTTTCACCGTCCTTGACCCCCGCTCACCCCTGTGAGTGGAGCTATGGGCGATCAAAGACGATCTCAACATTGGCTCCAAAGTGAAAAATGTTCAGTTCAGTATGTCCCAAATGACCTGAGGAGTCGACCAGCCAAGTCTGAGACTCCTACCATGATATGACCTTTTTGGTCAAAAATGCTGTAAAAAGACTATAAGTCTAACACCTAGTACTCCAATGACACCAAAAATTAAAAATTCTCGCAGCGATTTGAAACTTTGCATGCGGGTAGACCTTGACCTGGAGGTCACGTTTTCACCGTCCTTGACCCCCGCTCACCCCTGTGAGTGGAGCTATGGGCGATCAAAGACGATCTCAACATTGGCTCCAAAGTGAAAAATGTTCAGTTCAGTATGTCCCAAATGACCTGAGGAGTCGACCAGCCAAGTCTGAGACTCCTACCATGATATGACCTTTTTGGTCAAAAATGCTGTAAAAAGACTATAAGTCTAACACCTAGTACTCCAATGACACCAAAAATTAAAAATTCTCGCAGCGATTTGAAACTTTGCATGCGGGTAGACCTTGACCTGGAGGTCACGTTTTCACCGTCCTTGACCCCCGCTCACCCCTGTGAGTGGAGCTATGGGCGATCAAAGACGATCTCAACATTGGCTCCAAAGTGAAAAATGTTCAGTTCAGTATGTCCCAAATGACCTGAGGAGTCGACCAGCCAAGTCTGAGACTCCTACCATGATATGACCTTTTTGGTCAAAAATGCTGTAAAAAGACTATAAGTCTAACACCTAGTACTCCAATGACACCAAAAATTAAAAATTCTCGCAGCGATTTGAAACTTTGCATGCGGGTAGACCTTGACCTGGAGGTCACGTTTTCACCGTCCTTGACCCCCGCTCACCCCTGTGAGTGGAGCTATGGGCGATCAAAGACGATCTCAACATTGGCTCCAAAGTGAAAAATGTTCAGTTCAGTATGTCCCAAATGACCTGAGGAGTCGACCAGCCAAGTCTGAGACTCCTACCATGATATGACCTTTTTGGTCAAAAATGCTGTAAAAAGACTATAAGTCTAACACCTAGTACTCCAATGACACCAAAAATTAAAAATTCTCGCAGCGATTTGAAACTTTGCATGCGGGTAGACCTTGACCTGGAGGTCACGTTTTCACCGTCCTTGACCCCCGCTCACCCCTGTGAGTGGAGCTATGGGCGATCAAAGACGATCTCAACATTGGCTCCAAAGTGAAAAATGTTCAGTTCAGTATGTCCCAAATGACCTGAGGAGTCGACCAGCCAAGTCTGAGACTCCTACCATGATATGACCTTTTTGGTCAAAAATGCTGTAAAAAGACTATAAGTCTAACACCTAGTACTCCAATGACACCAAAAATTAAAAATTCTCGCAGCGATTTGAAACTTTGCATGCGGGTAGACCTTGACCTGGAGGTCACGTTTTCACCGTCCTTGACCCCCGCTCACCCCTGTGAGTGGAGCTATGGGCGATCAAAGACGATCTCAACATTGGCTCCAAAGTGAAAAATGTTCAGTTCAGTATGTCCCAAATGACCTGAGGAGTCGACCAGCCAAGTCTGAGACTCCTACCATGATATGACCTTTTTGGTCAAAAATGCTGTAAAAAGACTATAAGTCTAACACCTAGTACTCCAATGACACCAAAAATTAAAAATTCTCGCAGCGATTTGAAACTTTGCATGCGGGTAGACCTTGACCTGGAGGTCACGTTTTCACCGTCCTTGACCCCCGCTCACCCCTGTGAGTGGAGCTATGGGCGATCAAAGACGATCTCAACATTGGCTCCAAAGTGAAAAATGTTCAGTTCAGTATGTCCCAAATGACCTGAGGAGTCGACCAGCCAAGTCTGAGACTCCTACCATGATATGACCTTTTTGGTCAAAAATGCTGTAAAAAGACTATAAGTCTAACACCTAGTACTCCAATGACACCAAAAATTAAAAATTCTCGCAGCGATTTGAAACTTTGCATGCGGGTAGACCTTGACCTGGAGGTCACGTTTTCACCGTCCTTGACCCCCGCTCACCCCTGTGAGTGGAGCTATGGGCGATCAAAGACGATCTCAACATTGGCTCCAAAGTGAAAAATGTTCAGTTCAGTATGTCCCAAATGACCTGAGGAGTCGACCAGCCAAGTCTGAGACTCCTACCATGATATGACCTTTTTGGTCAAAAATGCTGTAAAAAGACTATAAGTCTAACACCTAGTACTCCAATGACACCAAAAATTAAAAATTCTCGCAGCGATTTGAAACTTTGCATGCGGGTAGACCTTGACCTGGAGGTCACGTTTTCACCGTCCTTGACCCCCGCTCACCCCTGTGAGTGGAGCTATGGGCGATCAAAGACGATCTCAACATTGGCTCCAAAGTGAAAAATGTTCAGTTCAGTATGTCCCAAATGACCTGAGGAGTCGACCAGCCAAGTCTGAGACTCCTACCATGATATGACCTTTTTGGTCAAAAATGCTGTAAAAAGACTATAAGTCTAACACCTAGTACTCCAATGACACCAAAAATTAAAAATTCTCGCAGCGATTTGAAACTTTGCATGCGGGTAGACCTTGACCTGGAGGTCACGTTTTCACCGTCCTTGACCCCCGCTCACCCCTGTGAGTGGAGCTATGGGCGATCAAAGACGATCTCAACATTGGCTCCAAAGTGAAAAATGTTCAGTTCAGTATGTCCCAAATGACCTGAGGAGTCGACCAGCCAAGTCTGAGACTCCTACCATGATATGACCTTTTTGGTCAAAAATGCTGTAAAAAGACTATAAGTCTAACACCTAGTACTCCAATGACACCAAAAATTAAAAATTCTCGCAGCGATTTGAAACTTTGCATGCGGGTAGACCTTGACCTGGAGGTCACGTTTTCACCGTCCTTGACCCCCGCTCACCCCTGTGAGTGGAGCTATGGGCGATCAAAGACGATCTCAACATTGGCTCCAAAGTGAAAAATGTTCAGTTCAGTATGTCCCAAATGACCTGAGGAGTCGACCAGCCAAGTCTGAGACTCCTACCATGATATGACCTTTTTGGTCAAAAATGCTGTAAAAAGACTATAAGTCTAACACCTAGTACTCCAATGACACCAAAAATTAAAAATTCTCGCAGCGATTTGAAACTTTGCATGCGGGTAGACCTTGACCTGGAGGTCACGTTTTCACCGTCCTTGACCCCCGCTCACCCCTGTGAGTGGAGCTATGGGCGATCAAAGACGATCTCAACATTGGCTCCAAAGTGAAAAATGTTCAGTTCAGTATGTCCCAAATGACCTGAGGAGTCGACCAGCCAAGTCTGAGACTCCTACCATGATATGACCTTTTTGGTCAAAAATGCTGTAAAAAGACTATAAGTCTAACACCTAGTACTCCAATGACACCAAAAATTAAAAATTCTCGCAGCGATTTGAAACTTTGCATGCGGGTAGACCTTGACCTGGAGGTCACGTTTTCACCGTCCTTGACCCCCGCTCACCCCTGTGAGTGGAGCTATGGGCGATCAAAGACGATCTCAACATTGGCTCCAAAGTGAAAAATGTTCAGTTCAGTATGTCCCAAATGACCTGAGGAGTCGACCAGCCAAGTCTGAGACTCCTACCATGATATGACCTTTTTGGTCAAAAATGCTGTAAAAAGACTATAAGTCTAACACCTAGTACTCCAATGACACCAAAAATTAAAAATTCTCGCAGCGATTTGAAACTTTGCATGCGGGTAGACCTTGACCTGGAGGTCACGTTTTCACCGTCCTTGACCCCCGCTCACCCCTGTGAGTGGAGCTATGGGCGATCAAAGACGATCTCAACATTGGCTCCAAAGTGAAAAATGTTCAGTTCAGTATGTCCCAAATGACCTGAGGAGTCGACCAGCCAAGTCTGAGACTCCTACCATGATATGACCTTTTTGGTCAAAAATGCTGTAAAAAGACTATAAGTCTAACACCTAGTACTCCAATGACACCAAAAATTAAAAATTCTCGCAGCGATTTGAAACTTTGCATGCGGGTAGACCTTGACCTGGAGGTCACGTTTTCACCGTCCTTGACCCCCGCTCACCCCTGTGAGTGGAGCTATGGGCGATCAAAGACGATCTCAACATTGGCTCCAAAGTGAAAAATGTTCAGTTCAGTATGTCCCAAATGACCTGAGGAGTCGACCAGCCAAGTCTGAGACTCCTACCATGATATGACCTTTTTGGTCAAAAATGCTGTAAAAAGACTATAAGTCTAACACCTAGTACTCCAATGACACCAAAAATTAAAAATTCTCGCAGCGATTTGAAACTTTGCATGCGGGTAGACCTTGACCTGGAGGTCACGTTTTCACCGTCCTTGACCCCCGCTCACCCCTGTGAGTGGAGCTATGGGCGATCAAAGACGATCTCAACATTGGCTCCAAAGTGAAAAATGTTCAGTTCAGTATGTCCCAAATGACCTGAGGAGTCGACCAGCCAAGTCTGAGACTCCTACCATGATATGACCTTTTTGGTCAAAAATGCTGTAAAAAGACTATAAGTCTAACACCTAGTACTCCAATGACACCAAAAATTAAAAATTCTCGCAGCGATTTGAAACTTTGCATGCGGGTAGACCTTGACCTGGAGGTCACGTTTTCACCGTCCTTGACCCCCGCTCACCCCTGTGAGTGGAGCTATGGGCGATCAAAGACGATCTCAACATTGGCTCCAAAGTGAAAAATGTTCAGTTCAGTATGTCCCAAATGACCTGAGGAGTCGACCAGCCAAGTCTGAGACTCCTACCATGATATGACCTTTTTGGTCAAAAATGCTGTAAAAAGACTATAAGTCTAACACCTAGTACTCCAATGACACCAAAAATTAAAAATTCTCGCAGCGATTTGAAACTTTGCATGCGGGTAGACCTTGACCTGGAGGTCACGTTTTCACCGTCCTTGACCCCCGCTCACCCCTGTGAGTGGAGCTATGGGCGATCAAAGACGATCTCAACATTGGCTCCAAAGTGAAAAATGTTCAGTTCAGTATGTCCCAAATGACCTGAGGAGTCGACCAGCCAAGTCTGAGACTCCTACCATGATATGACCTTTTTGGTCAAAAATGCTGTAAAAAGACTATAAGTCTAACACCTAGTACTCCAATGACACCAAAAATTAAAAATTCTCGCAGCGATTTGAAACTTTGCATGCGGGTAGACCTTGACCTGGAGGTCACGTTTTCACCGTCCTTGACCCCCGCTCACCCCTGTGAGTGGAGCTATGGGCGATCAAAGACGATCTCAACATTGGCTCCAAAGTGAAAAATGTTCAGTTCAGTATGTCCCAAATGACCTGAGGAGTCGACCAGCCAAGTCTGAGACTCCTACCATGATATGACCTTTTTGGTCAAAAATGCTGTAAAAAGACTATAAGTCTAACACCTAGTACTCCAATGACACCAAAAATTAAAAATTCTCGCAGCGATTTGAAACTTTGCATGCGGGTAGACCTTGACCTGGAGGTCACGTTTTCACCGTCCTTGACCCCCGCTCACCCCTGTGAGTGGAGCTATGGGCGATCAAAGACGATCTCAACATTGGCTCCAAAGTGAAAAATGTTCAGTTCAGTATGTCCCAAATGACCTGAGGAGTCGACCAGCCAAGTCTGAGACTCCTACCATGATATGACCTTTTTGGTCAAAAATGCTGTAAAAAGACTATAAGTCTAACACCTAGTACTCCAATGACACCAAAAATTAAAAATTCTCGCAGCGATTTGAAACTTTGCATGCGGGTAGACCTTGACCTGGAGGTCACGTTTTCACCGTCCTTGACCCCCGCTCACCCCTGTGAGTGGAGCTATGGGCGATCAAAGACGATCTCAACATTGGCTCCAAAGTGAAAAATGTTCAGTTCAGTATGTCCCAAATGACCTGAGGAGTCGACCAGCCAAGTCTGAGACTCCTACCATGATATGACCTTTTTGGTCAAAAATGCTGTAAAAAGACTATAAGTCTAACACCTAGTACTCCAATGACACCAAAAATTAAAAATTCTCGCAGCGATTTGAAACTTTGCATGCGGGTAGACCTTGACCTGGAGGTCACGTTTTCACCGTCCTTGACCCCCGCTCACCCCTGTGAGTGGAGCTATGGGCGATCAAAGACGATCTCAACATTGGCTCCAAAGTGAAAAATGTTCAGTTCAGTATGTCCCAAATGACCTGAGGAGTCGACCAGCCAAGTCTGAGACTCCTACCATGATATGACCTTTTTGGTCAAAAATGCTGTAAAAAGACTATAAGTCTAACACCTAGTACTCCAATGACACCAAAAATTAAAAATTCTCGCAGCGATTTGAAACTTTGCATGCGGGTAGACCTTGACCTGGAGGTCACGTTTTCACCGTCCTTGACCCCCGCTCACCCCTGTGAGTGGAGCTAAGGGCGATCAAAGACGATCTCAACATTGGCTCCAAAGTGAAAAATGTTCAGTTCAGTATGTCCCAAATGACCTGAGGAGTCGACCAGCCAAGTCTGAGACTCCTACCATGATATGACCTTTTTGGTCAAAAATGCTGTAAAAAGACTATAAGTCTAACACCTAGTACTCCAATGACACCAAAAATTAAAAATTCTCGCAGCGATTTGAAACTTTGCATGCGGGTAGACCTTGACCTGGAGGTCACGTTTTCACCGTCCTTGACCCCCGCTCACCCCTGTGAGTGGAGCTATGGGCGATCAAAGACGATCTCAACATTGGCTCCAAAGTGAAAAATGTTCAGTTCAGTATGTCCCAAATGACCTGAGGAGTCGACCAGCCAAGTCTGAGACTCCTACCATGATATGACCTTTTTGGTCAAAAATGCTGTAAAAAGACTATAAGTCTAACACCTAGTACTCCAATGACACCAAAAATTAAAAATTCTCGCAGCGATTTGAAACTTTGCATGCGGGTAGACCTTGACCTGGAGGTCACGTTTTCACCGTCCTTGACCCCCGCTCACCCCTGTGAGTGGAGCTATGGGCGATCAAAGACGATCTCAACATTGGCTCCAAAGTGAAAAATGTTCAGTTCAGTATGTCCCAAATGACCTGAGGAGTCGACCAGCCAAGTCTGAGACTCCTACCATGATATGACCTTTTTGGTCAAAAATGCTGTAAAAAGACTATAAGTCTAACACCTAGTACTCCAATGACACCAAAAATTAAAAATTCTCGCAGCGATTTGAAACTTTGCATGCGGGTAGACCTTGACCTGGAGGTCACGTTTTCACCGTCCTTGACCCCCGCTCACCCCTGTGAGTGGAGCTATGGGCGATCAAAGACGATCTCAACATTGGCTCCAAAGTGAAAAATGTTCAGTTCAGTATGTCCCAAATGACCTGAGGAGTCGACCAGCCAAGTCTGAGACTCCTACCATGATATGACCTTTTTGGTCAAAAATGCTGTAAAAAGACTATAAGTCTAACACCTAGTACTCCAATGACACCAAAAATTAAAAATTCTCGCAGCGATTTGAAACTTTGCATGCGGGTAGACCTTGACCTGGAGGTCACGTTTTCACCGTCCTTGACCCCCGCTCACCCCTGTGAGTGGAGCTATGGGCGATCAAAGACGATCTCAACATTGGCTCCAAAGTGAAAAATGTTCAGTTCAGTATGTCCCAAATGACCTGAGGAGTCGACCAGCCAAGTCTGAGACTCCTACCATGATATGACCTTTTTGGTCAAAAATGCTGTAAAAAGACTATAAGTCTAACACCTAGTACTCCAATGACACCAAAAATTAAAAATTCTCGCAGCGATTTGAAACTTTGCATGCGGGTAGACCTTGACCTGGAGGTCACGTTTTCACCGTCCTTGACCCCCGCTCACCCCTGTGAGTGGAGCTATGGGCGATCAAAGACGATCTCAACATTGGCTCCAAAGTGAAAAATGTTCAGTTCAGTATGTCCCAAATGACCTGAGGAGTCGACCAGCCAAGTCTGAGACTCCTACCATGATATGACCTTTTTGGTCAAAAATGCTGTAAAAAGACTATAAGTCTAACACCTAGTACTCCAATGACACCAAAAATTAAAAATTCTCGCAGCGATTTGAAACTTTGCATGCGGGTAGACCTTGACCTGGAGGTCACGTTTTCACCGTCCTTGACCCCCGCTCACCCCTGTGAGTGGAGCTATGGGCGATCAAAGACGATCTCAACATTGGCTCCAAAGTGAAAAATGTTCAGTTCAGTATGTCCCAAATGACCTGAGGAGTCGACCAGCCAAGTCTGAGACTCCTACCATGATATGACCTTTTTGGTCAAAAATGCTGTAAAAAGACTATAAGTCTAACACCTAGTACTCCAATGACACCAAAAATTAAAAATTCTCGCAGCGATTTGAAACTTTGCATGCGGGTAGACCTTGACCTGGAGGTCACGTTTTCACCGTCCTTGACCCCCGCTCACCCCTGTGAGTGGAGCTATGGGCGATCAAAGACGATCTCAACATTGGCTCCAAAGTGAAAAATGTTCAGTTCAGTATGTCCCAAATGACCTGAGGAGTCGACCAGCCAAGTCTGAGACTCCTACCATGATATGACCTTTTTGGTCAAAAATGCTGTAAAAAGACTATAAGTCTAACACCTAGTACTCCAATGACACCAAAAATTAAAAATTCTCGCAGCGATTTGAAACTTTGCATGCGGGTAGACCTTGACCTGGAGGTCACGTTTTCACCGTCCTTGACCCCCGCTCACCCCTGTGAGTGGAGCTATGGGCGATCAAAGACGATCTCAACATTGGCTCCAAAGTGAAAAATGTTCAGTTCAGTATGTCCCAAATGACCTGAGGAGTCGACCAGCCAAGTCTGAGACTCCTACCATGATATGACCTTTTTGGTCAAAAATGCTGTAAAAAGACTATAAGTCTAACACCTAGTACTCCAATGACACCAAAAATTAAAAATTCTCGCAGCGATTTGAAACTTTGCATGCGGGTAGACCTTGACCTGGAGGTCACGTTTTCACCGTCCTTGACCCCCGCTCACCCCTGTGAGTGGAGCTATGGGCGATCAAAGACGATCTCAACATTGGCTCCAAAGTGAAAAATGTTCAGTTCAGTATGTCCCAAATGACCTGAGGAGTCGACCAGCCAAGTCTGAGACTCCTACCATGATATGACCTTTTTGGTCAAAAATGCTGTAAAAAGACTATAAGTCTAACACCTAGTACTCCAATGACACCAAAAATTAAAAATTCTCGCAGCGATTTGAAACTTTGCATGCGGGTAGACCTTGACCTGGAGGTCACGTTTTCACCGTCCTTGACCCCCGCTCACCCCTGTGAGTGGAGCTATGGGCGATCAAAGACGATCTCAACATTGGCTCCAAAGTGAAAAATGTTCAGTTCAGTATGTCCCAAATGACCTGAGGAGTCGACCAGCCAAGTCTGAGACTCCTACCATGATATGACCTTTTTGGTCAAAAATGCTGTAAAAAGACTATAAGTCTAACACCTAGTACTCCAATGACACCAAAAATTAAAAATTCTCGCAGCGATTTGAAACTTTGCATGCGGGTAGACCTTGACCTGGAGGTCACGTTTTCACCGTCCTTGACCCCCGCTCACCCCTGTGAGTGGAGCTATGGGCGATCAAAGACGATCTCAACATTGGCTCCAAAGTGAAAAATGTTCAGTTCAGTATGTCCCAAATGACCTGAGGAGTCGACCAGCCAAGTCTGAGACTCCTACCATGATATGACCTTTTTGGTCAAAAATGCTGTAAAAAGACTATAAGTCTAACACCTAGTACTCCAATGACACCAAAAATTAAAAATTCTCGCAGCGATTTGAAACTTTGCATGCGGGTAGACCTTGACCTGGAGGTCACGTTTTCACCGTCCTTGACCCCCGCTCACCCCTGTGAGTGGAGCTATGGGCGATCAAAGACGATCTCAACATTGGCTCCAAAGTGAAAAATGTTCAGTTCAGTATGTCCCAAATGACCTGAGGAGTCGACCAGCCAAGTCTGAGACTCCTACCATGATATGACCTTTTTGGTCAAAAATGCTGTAAAAAGACTATAAGTCTAACACCTAGTACTCCAATGACACCAAAAATTAAAAATTCTCGCAGCGATTTGAAACTTTGCATGCGGGTAGACCTTGACCTGGAGGTCACGTTTTCACCGTCCTTGACCCCCGCTCACCCCTGTGAGTGGAGCTATGGGCGATCAAAGACGATCTCAACATTGGCTCCAAAGTGAAAAATGTTCAGTTCAGTATGTCCCAAATGACCTGAGGAGTCGACCAGCCAAGTCTGAGACTCCTACCATGATATGACCTTTTTGGTCAAAAATGCTGTAAAAAGACTATAAGTCTAACACCTAGTACTCCAATGACACCAAAAATTAAAAATTCTCGCAGCGATTTGAAACTTTGCATGCGGGTAGACCTTGACCTGGAGGTCACGTTTTCACCGTCCTTGACCCCCGCTCACCCCTGTGAGTGGAGCTATGGGCGATCAAAGACGATCTCAACATTGGCTCCAAAGTGAAAAATGTTCAGTTCAGTATGTCCCAAATGACCTGAGGAGTCGACCAGCCAAGTCTGAGACTCCTACCATGATATGACCTTTTTGGTCAAAAATGCTGTAAAAAGACTATAAGTCTAACACCTAGTACTCCAATGACACCAAAAATTAAAAATTCTCGCAGCGATTTGAAACTTTGCATGCGGGTAGACCTTGACCTGGAGGTCACGTTTTCACCGTCCTTGACCCCCGCTCACCCCTGTGAGTGGAGCTATGGGCGATCAAAGACGATCTCAACATTGGCTCCAAAGTGAAAAATGTTCAGTTCAGTATGTCCCAAATGACCTGAGGAGTCGACCAGCCAAGTCTGAGACTCCTACCATGATATGACCTTTTTGGTCAAAAATGCTGTAAAAAGACTATAAGTCTAACACCTAGTACTCCAATGACACCAAAAATTAAAAATTCTCGCAGCGATTTGAAACTTTGCATGCGGGTAGACCTTGACCTGGAGGTCACGTTTTCACCGTCCTTGACCCCCGCTCACCCCTGTGAGTGGAGCTATGGGCGATCAAAGACGATCTCAACATTGGCTCCAAAGTGAAAAATGTTCAGTTCAGTATGTCCCAAATGACCTGAGGAGTCGACCAGCCAAGTCTGAGACTCCTACCATGATATGACCTTTTTGGTCAAAAATGCTGTAAAAAGACTATAAGTCTAACACCTAGTACTCCAATGACACCAAAAATTAAAAATTCTCGCAGCGATTTGAAACTTTGCATGCGGGTAGACCTTGACCTGGAGGTCACGTTTTCACCGTCCTTGACCCCCGCTCACCCCTGTGAGTGGAGCTATGGGCGATCAAAGACGATCTCAACATTGGCTCCAAAGTGAAAAATGTTCAGTTCAGTATGTCCCAAATGACCTGAGGAGTCGACCAGCCAAGTCTGAGACTCCTACCATGATATGACCTTTTTGGTCAAAAATGCTGTAAAAAGACTATAAGTCTAACACCTAGTACTCCAATGACACCAAAAATTAAAAATTCTCGCAGCGATTTGAAACTTTGCATGCGGGTAGACCTTGACCTGGAGGTCACGTTTTCACCGTCCTTGACCCCCGCTCACCCCTGTGAGTGGAGCTATGGGCGATCAAAGACGATCTCAACATTGGCTCCAAAGTGAAAAATGTTCAGTTCAGTATGTCCCAAATGACCTGAGGAGTCGACCAGCCAAGTCTGAGACTCCTACCATGATATGACCTTTTTGGTCAAAAATGCTGTAAAAAGACTATAAGTCTAACACCTAGTACTCCAATGACACCAAAAATTAAAAATTCTCGCAGCGATTTGAAACTTTGCATGCGGGTAGACCTTGACCTGGAGGTCACGTTTTCACCGTCCTTGACCCCCGCTCACCCCTGTGAGTGGAGCTATGGGCGATCAAAGACGATCTCAACATTGGCTCCAAAGTGAAAAATGTTCAGTTCAGTATGTCCCAAATGACCTGAGGAGTCGACCAGCCAAGTCTGAGACTCCTACCATGATATGACCTTTTTGGTCAAAAATGCTGTAAAAAGACTATAAGTCTAACACCTAGTACTCCAATGACACCAAAAATTAAAAATTCTCGCAGCGATTTGAAACTTTGCATGCGGGTAGACCTTGACCTGGAGGTCACGTTTTCACCGTCCTTGACCCCCGCTCACCCCTGTGAGTGGAGCTATGGGCGATCAAAGACGATCTCAACATTGGCTCCAAAGTGAAAAATGTTCAGTTCAGTATGTCCCAAATGACCTGAGGAGTCGACCAGCCAAGTCTGAGACTCCTACCATGATATGACCTTTTTGGTCAAAAATGCTGTAAAAAGACTATAAGTCTAACACCTAGTACTCCAATGACACCAAAAATTAAAAATTCTCGCAGCGATTTGAAACTTTGCATGCGGGTAGACCTTGACCTGGAGGTCACGTTTTCACCGTCCTTGACCCCCGCTCACCCCTGTGAGTGGAGCTATGGGCGATCAAAGACGATCTCAACATTGGCTCCAAAGTGAAAAATGTTCAGTTCAGTATGTCCCAAATGACCTGAGGAGTCGACCAGCCAAGTCTGAGACTCCTACCATGATATGACCTTTTTGGTCAAAAATGCTGTAAAAAGACTATAAGTCTAACACCTAGTACTCCAATGACACCAAAAATTAAAAATTCTCGCAGCGATTTGAAACTTTGCATGCGGGTAGACCTTGACCTGGAGGTCACGTTTTCACCGTCCTTGACCCCCGCTCACCCCTGTGAGTGGAGCTATGGGCGATCAAAGACGATCTCAACATTGGCTCCAAAGTGAAAAATGTTCAGTTCAGTATGTCCCAAATGACCTGAGGAGTCGACCAGCCAAGTCTGAGACTCCTACCATGATATGACCTTTTTGGTCAAAAATGCTGTAAAAAGACTATAAGTCTAACACCTAGTACTCCAATGACACCAAAAATTAAAAATTCTCGCAGCGATTTGAAACTTTGCATGCGGGTAGACCTTGACCTGGAGGTCACGTTTTCACCGTCCTTGACCCCCGCTCACCCCTGTGAGTGGAGCTATGGGCGATCAAAGACGATCTCAACATTGGCTCCAAAGTGAAAAATGTTCAGTTCAGTATGTCCCAAATGACCTGAGGAGTCGACCAGCCAAGTCTGAGACTCCTACCATGATATGACCTTTTTGGTCAAAAATGCTGTAAAAAGACTATAAGTCTAACACCTAGTACTCCAATGACACCAAAAATTAAAAATTCTCGCAGCGATTTGAAACTTTGCATGCGGGTAGACCTTGACCTGGAGGTCACGTTTTCACCGTCCTTGACCCCCGCTCACCCCTGTGAGTGGAGCTATGGGCGATCAAAGACGATCTCAACATTGGCTCCAAAGTGAAAAATGTTCAGTTCAGTATGTCCCAAATGACCTGAGGAGTCGACCAGCCAA